>NC_069505.1:2638467-2938467 GCF_027579735.1 Bombina bombina
ATTATCACATACATACACTCATATAGCTATATCTAACTAATAATATTATCACATACATACACTCATATAGCTACATCTAACTACAAATATTATCACATACATACACTCATATAGCTACATCTAACTAATAATATTATCACATACATACACTCATATAGCTACATCTAACTAATAATATTATCACATACATACACTCATATAGCTACATCTAACTAATAATATTATCACATACATACACTCATATAGCTACATCTAACTAATAATATTATCAATACATAACACTCATATAGCTACATCTAACTAATAATATTATCACATACATACTAATAATATTATCACATACATACACTCATATAGCTACATCTAACTAATAATATTATCACATACATACACTCATATAGCTACATCTAACTAATAATATTATCACATACATACACTCATATAGCTACATCTAACTAATAATATTATCACATACATACACTCATATAGCTATATCTAATTACAAATATTATCACATACATACACTCATATAGCTACATCTAACTAATATATTATCACATACATACACTCAAATAGCTACATCTAACTAATAATATTATCACATACATACACTCATATAGCTACATCTAACTAATATATTATCACATACATACACTCATATAGCTACATCTAACTAATAATATTATCACATACATACACTCATATAGCTACATCTAACTAATATTATTATCACATACATACACTCATATAGCTACATCTAACTAATAATATTATCACATACATACACTCATATAGCTACATCTAACTAATAATATTATCACATACATACACTCATATAGCTACATCTAACTAATAATATTATCACATACATACACTCATATAGCTACATCTAACTACAAATATTATCACATACATACACTCATATAGCTACATCTAACTAATAATATTATCACATACATACACTCATATAGCTACATCTAACTAATAATATTATCACATACATACACTCATATAGCTACATCTAACTAATAATATTATCACATACATACACTTATAGCTACATCTAACTAATAATATTATCACATACATACACTCATATAGCTACATCTAACTATAATATTATCACATACATACACTCATATAGCTACATCTAACTAATAATATTATCACATACATACACTCATATAGCTACATCTAACTAATAATATTATCACATACATACACTCATATAGCTACATCTAACTAATAATATTATCACATACATACACTCATATAGCTACATCTAACTAATAATATTATCACATACATACACTCATATAGCTACATCTAACTAATAATATTATCACATACATACACTCATATAGCTACATCTAACTAATAATATTATCACATACACTCATATAGCTACATCTAACTAATAATATTATCACATACATACACTCATATAGCTACATCTAACTAATAATATTATCACATACATACACTCATATAGCTACATCTAACTAATATATTATCACATACATACACTCATATAGCTACATCTAACTAATAATATTATCACATACATACACTCATATAGCTACATCTAACTAATAATATTATCACATACATACACTCATATAGCTACATCTAACTAATAATATTATCACATACATACACTCATATAGCTACACTCTAACTACAAATATTATCACAAACATACACTCATATAGCTACATCTAACTAATAATATTATCACATACATACAATCATATAGCTACATCTAACTAATAATATTATCACATACATACACTCATATAGCTACATCTAACTAATAATATTTCACATACATACACTCATATAGCATATCTAATTACTAATTATTATCACATACATACACTCATATAGCTACATCTAACTAATAATATTATCACATACATACACTCATATAGCTACATCTAACTAATAATATTATCACATACAATCATATAGCTACATCTAACTAATAATATTATCACATACATACACTCATATAGCTACATCTAACTAATAATATTATCACATACATACACTCATATAGCTACATCTAACTAATAATATTATCACATACATACACTCATATAGCTACATCTAACTAATAATATTATCACATACATACACTCATATAGCTACATCTAACTAATAATATTATCACATACATACACTCATATAGCTACATCTAACTAATAATATTATCACATACATACACTCATATAGCTATATCTAACTAATAATATTATCACATACATACACTCATATAGCTGCATCTAACTAATAATATTATCACATACATACACTCATATAGCTACATCTAACTAATAATATTATCACATACATACACTCATATAGCTACATCTAACTACAAATATTATCACATATATACACTCATATAGCTACATCTAACTAATAATATTATCACATACATACACTCATATAGCTACATCTAACTAATAATATTATCACATACATACACTCATATAGCTACATCTAACTAATAATATTATCACATACATACACTCATATAGCTACATCTAACTAATAATATTATCACATACATACACTCATATAGCTACATCTAACTAATAATATTATCACATACATACACTCATATAGCTACATCTAACTAATAATATTATCACATACATACACTCATATAGCTACATCTAACTAATAATATTATCACATACATACACTCATATAGCTACATCTAACTAATAATATTATCACATACATACACTCATATAGCTACATCTAACTAATAATATTATCACATACATACACTCATATAGCTACATCTAACTAATAATATTATCACATACATACACTCATATAGCTACATCTAACTAATAATATTATCACATACATACACTCATATAGCTACATCTAACTAATAATATTATCACATACATACACTCATATAGCTACATCTAACTAATAATATTATCACATACATACACTCATATAGCTACATCTAACTAATAATATTATCACATACATACACTCATATAGTACATCTAACTAATAATATTATCACATACATACACTCATATAGCTACATCTAACTAATAATATTATCACATACATACACTCATATAGCTACATCTAACTATAATTATTATCACATACATACACTCATATAGCTACATCTAACTAATAAATTATCACATACATACACTCATATAGCTACATCTAACTATAATATTATCACATACATACACTCATACTACATCTAACTACAATATTATCACATACATACACTCATATAGCTACATCTAACTAATAATATTATCACATACATACACTCATATAGCTACATCTAACTAATAATATTATCACATAAATACACTCATATAGCTACATCTAACTAATAATATTATCACATACATACACTCATATAGCTACATCTAACTAATAATATTATCACATACATACACTCATATAGCTACATCTAACTACAAATATTATCACATACATACACTCATATAGCTACATCTAACTAATAATATTATCACATACATACACTCATATAGCTACATCTAACTAATAATATTATCACATACATACACTCATATAGCTACATCTAACTAATAATATTATATCACATACATACACTCATATAGCTACATCTAACTAAAAATATTATCACATACATACACTCATATAGCTACATCTAACTACAAATATATCACATACATACACTCATATTAGCTACATCTAAACTAATAATATTATCACATACATACACATCATAGCTACATCTAACTAATAATATTATCACATACATACACTCATATAGCTACATCTAACTAATAATATTATCACATACATACACTCTATAGCTACATCTAACTAATAATATTATCACATACATACACTCATATAGCTACATCTAACTAATAATATTATCACATACATACACTCATATAGCTACATCTAACTAATATTAATATTATCACATACATACACTCATATAGCTACATCTAACTACAATATTATCACAACATACACTCATATAGCTACATCTAACTAATAATATTATCACATACATACACTCATATAGCTACATCTAACTAATATTTATCACATACATACACTCATATAGCTACATCTAACTAATAATATTATCACATACATACACTCATATAGCTACATCTAACTAATAATATTATCACAAACATACACTCATATAGCTACATCTAACTAATAATATTATCACATACATACACTCATATAGCTACATCTAACTAAAAATATTATCACATACATACACTCATATAGCTACATCTAACTAATAATATTATCACATACATACACTCATATAGCTACATCTAACTACAAATATTATCACATACATACACTCATATAGCTACATCTAACTAATAATATTATCACATACATACACTCATAGCTACATCTAATTACAAATATTATCACATACATACACTCATATAGCTACATCTAACTAATAATATTATCACATACATACACTCATATAGCTACATCTAACTAATAATATTATCACATACATACACTCATATAGCTACATCTAAATAATAATATTATCACCTACCTACCTCATATAGCTACATCTAACTAATACTATTATCACATACATACACTCATATAGACTACATCTAACTAATAATATCTATCACATACATACACTCATATAGCTAATCTAACCTAATAATATTATACACTACATACACTCATATAGCTACATCTAAACTATAATAATATCACATACATACACTCATATAGCTACATCTAACTAATAATATTATCACTACATACCACTCATATAGCTACATCTAACTAATAATATTATCACATACATACACTCATATAGCTACATTCTAACTAATAATATTATCACATACATACACTCATATAGATACATTAACTAATAATATTATCACATACATACACTCATCATAGCTACATCCTAACTAATCAATATTATCCAATACATACACTCATATAGCTACATCTAACTAATACTATTATCACATTACTAACACTCACTATAGCTACATCTAACTAATAATATTATCACATACATACACTCCATATAGCTACATCTAACTAATAATATCTATCACATACATACACTCATATAGCTACATCTAACTACACTAATATTATCACAACATACACTCATATAGCTACATCTAACTAATAATATTATCCACTACACTACACTCTATAGCTACATCTAACTAATCAATCTTAACACATACATACACTCATATAAGCTAACCATCTAACTAATAATATTATCAACATACATACCACTCATGTAGCTACATCCTAACTAATAATATTATCACATACATACACTCATTATAGCTACATCTAACTAATAATATTATCACATACCCATACAACTCATATAGACTACATCTAACTAATAATATTATCACAGATAATACACTCATCATAGCTACAACTAACTACACATTATATTATCACATACATACAACTCAAGTTATCGCTACATCTAAACTAATACATATTATCACATACATGCACTTCATATAGGCTACAATCTAATCATAATATTATCACATAACATACACTCATATACGCTACATTCAACTACATAATATTATCACATACATACACTCATATAGCTACATCCTAACTAATAATATTATCACATACAACTACATACTAGCTACATCTAACTAATAATCTAATCACTACATACACTCATATAGCTACATCTAACTAATAATATTATCACATACATACACTCATATAGCTACATCTAACTAATAATATTATCACATACATACACTCATATAGCTACATCTAACTAATATTATCACATACATACACTCATATAGCTACATCTAACTAATAATATTATCACATACATACACTCATATAGCTACATCTAACTAATAATATTATCACATACATACACTCATATAGCTACATCTAACTACATCTAACTAATAATATTCTCACATACATACACTCATATAGCTACATCTAACTAATAATATTATCACATACATACACTCATATAGCTACATCTAACTAATAATATTATCACATACATACACTCATATAGCTACATCTAACTAATAATATTATCACATACATACACTCATATAGCTACATCTAACTAATAATATTATCACATACATACACTCATATAGCTACATCTAACTAAAAATATTATCACATACATACACTCATATAGCTACATCTAACTAATAATATTATCACATACATACACTCATATAGCTACATCTAACTAATAATATTATCACATACATACACTCATATAGCTACATCTAACTAATAATATTATCACATACATACACTCCATATAGCTACATCTAACTAATAATATTATCACATACATACACTCATATAGCTACATCTAACTAATAATATTATCACATACATACACTCATATAGCTACATCTAACTAATAATATTATCACATACATACACTCATATAGCTACATCTAACTAATAATATTATCACATACATACACTCATATAGCTATATCTAATTACTAATATTATCACATACATACACTCATATAGCTACATCTAACTAATAATATTATCACATACATACACTCATATAGCTACATCTAACTAATAATATTATCACATACATACACTCATATAGCTACATCTAACTAATAATATTATCACATACATACACTCATATAGCTACATCTAACTAATAATATTATCACATACATACACTCATATAGCTACATCTAACTAATAATATTATCACATACATACACTCATATAGCTACATCTAACTAATAATATTATCACATACATACACTCATATAGCTACATCTAAACTAATAATATTATCACATACATACACTCATATAGCTACATCTAACTAATAATATTATCACATACATACACTCATATAGCTACATCTAACTAATAATATTATCACATACATACACTCATATAGCTACATCTAACTAATAATATTATCACATACATACACTCATATAGCTACATCTAACTACAAATATTATCACATACATACACTCATATAGCTACATCTAACTACAAATATTATCACATACATACACTCATATAGCTACATCTAACTAATAATATTATCACATACATACACTCATACTACATCTAACTAATAATATTATCACATACATACACTCATATAGCTACATCTAACTAATAATATTATCACATACATACACTCATATAGCTACATCTAACTTATAATATTATCACATACATACACTCATATAGCTACATCTAACTAATAATATTATCACATACATACACTCATATAGCTACATCTAACTAATAATATTATCACATACATACACTCATATAGCTACATCTAACTAATAATATTATCACATACTTACACTCATATAGCTACATCTAACTAATAATATTATCACATACATACACTCATATAGCTACATCGAAACTAATAATATTATCACATACATACACTCATATAGCTACATCTAACTAATAATATTATCACATACATACACTCATATAGCTACATCTAACTAATAATATTATCACATACATACACTCATATAGCTATGAATCTAACTACAAATATTATCACATACATACACTCATTTAGCTACCATCTAACTAATAATTATTATCACATACATACACTCATATAGCTACATCTAACTAATAATATTATCACATACATACACTCATATAGCTACATCTAACTAATAATATTATCACATACATACACTCATATAGCTACATCTAACTAATAATATTATCACATACATACACTCATATAGCTACATCTAACTAATAATATTATCACATACATACACTCATATAGCTACATCTAACTAATAATATTATCACATACATACACTCATATAGCTACATCTAACTAATAATATTATCACATACATACACTCATATAGCTACATCTAACTAATAATATTATCACATACATACACTCATATAGCTACATCTAACTAATAATATTATCACATACATACACTCATATAGCTACATCTAACTAATAATATTATCACATACATACACTCATATAGCTACATCTAACTAAAAATATTATCACATACATACACTCATATAGCTACATCTAACTAATAATATTATCACATACATACACTCATATAGCTACATCTAACTAATAATATTATCACATACATACACTCATATAGCTACATCTAACTAATAATATTATCACATACATACACTCATATAGCTACATCACTAACTAATATTATTATCACATACATACACTCATATAGCTACATCTAACTAATAATATTATCACATACATACACTCATATAGCTACATCTAACTAATAATATTATCACATACATACACTCATATAGCTACATCTAACTAATAATATTATCACATACATACACTCATATAGCTACATCTAACTAATAATATATCACATACATACACTCATATAGCTACATCTAACTAATAATTTTATCACATACATACACTCATATAGCTACATCTAACTAATAATATTATCACATACATACACTCATATAGCTACATCTAACTAATAATATTATCACATACATACACTCATATAGCTACATCTAACTAATAAATATTATCAATACATACACTCATATAGCTACATCTAACTACTAATATTATCACATACATACACTCATATAGCTACATCTAACTACAAATTTATCACATACATACACTCATATAGCTACATCTAACTAATAATATTATTCACATACAAACACTCATATAGCTACATCTAACTAATAATATTATCACATACATACAAACTCATATAGCTACATCTAACTATAATATTATCACATACATACACTCATATAGCTACATCTAACTAATAATCTATCACATACATACACTCATATAGCTACATCTAACTAATAATTTTATCACATACATACACTCATATAGCTACATCTAACTAATAATATTATCACATACATACACTCATATAGCTACATCTAACTAATAATATTATCACATACATACACTCATATAGCTACATCTAACTAATAATATTATCACATACATACACTCATATAGCTACATCTAACTAATAATATTATCACATACATACACTCATATAGCTACATCTAACTAATAATATTATCACATACATACACTCATATAGCTACATCTAACTAATAATATTATCACATACATACACTCATATAGCTACATCTAACTATTAATATTATCACATACATACACTCATATAGCTACATCTAACTAATAATATTATCACATACATACACTCATATAGCTACATCTAACTAATAATATTATCACATACATACACTCATATAGCTACATCTAACTAATAATATTATCACATACATACACTCATATAGCTACATCTAACTAATAATATTATCACATACATACACTCATATAGCTACATCTAACTAATAATATTATCACATACATACACTCATATAGCTACATCTAGCTAATAATATTATCACATACATACACTCATATAGCTACATCTAACTAATAATATTATCACATACATACACTCATATAGCTACATCTAACTAATAATATTATCACATACATACACTCATATAGCTACATCTAACTAATAATATTATCACATACATACACTCATATAGCTACATCTAACTAATAATATTATCACAAACATACACTCATATAGCTACATCTAACTAATAATATTATCACATACATACACTCATATAGCTACATCTAACTAATAATATTATCACATACATACACTCATATAGCTACATCTAACTAATAATATTATCACATACATACACTCATATAGCTACATCTAACTAATAATATTATCACATACATACACTCATATAGCTACATCTAACTAATAATATTATCACATACATACACTCATATAGCTACATCTAACTAATAATATTATCACAAACATACACTCATCAATACATACAAACAATATGCACCACATTACATACACAAAGAAGAATTTGATTACTAAAATAAATACAATTTAGCTACTTTTTCACACAAGACCATGACATCACTCACTTTACGCTCAAAACCAGTCTTTTATTTACACACAAATTTTTAACCTCCATTAACTTCTAGGGGGAAGACGTGCTCGTGCACACGACAGACAGATTTCCCTAACGCACGCAAAAAGCATAGACAAGAAAACTCTAAATACCAGCGCTAGAATTCTGAAACTAACTCATGTTTTTCTGCGTTAGCCCCGCTATGACAAATAGATCAAGAAATGGCTATTTCCCTATGGACTTATGGCTTTTACTTATGGGAAATTCACACCAACATTAAATTGTTTGATACTTTTACATTACATCAACTACAAATCACCATCACTAGTAACAAACATTTTCAACAATTTACATCAGATTTAAAACGGACCATAAAAATAATTTGAACATTTCAGGATTCACAAACAGTAGACAATGGGAAACACCTCTCATTTACCTTTATTATTGCATTTCATTTATTCAACTCATATGCTTGCAGCAACTGCATATCTACATAGGCTTAACACATGATCAGTCATGGATGCACATACATTACTTTTATCATTCACTCATACATGTGCAATTCAAATGATGGGGGGAAAAAACACATTACCATTCTCTCTAGGAATCACAAAACAGAACATATGGATTTTACTGTACTTTTAACATCATGATTCCAATCACAATATACCATTAGGAATTACGTACAATAAGAACATCATTACAACAGGATTACAGCTGTCACTTTATGGGAAGGAGCAACAATGCCTAGAGACCGCTTTATAGAAGTCAGCATATGTGGGACACAATCACAATATATACGTAGATGTACATAACAGCCATCACGCAACCACAAAGCACACATTTATATTTTTAAATCAGCACACAATAACAATGTAGTAAAAATACAACAACACCAATGAGGATTTCATAACTAGACAGGCAGGTTGAATAATATGATGACGTCCATTAGAAGCTTTCAACCATACACAATACAGCTTTACGACTGTATCGCCCCTTTTCAGAACTTTTAGCACTCAATACTACAATACAACATATACGGTACACGACATCATTATTATGGCGATTTTAAAGGGTACGCGTACAATATTGACATCTCGCAAATCACTTATATATACAATACTACAAATGACATGCCGGAAGTTCTGAATTATTAGTGCGATTTTAAAGGGACGCGACAATATTGACATCTCGCAAATCACTTATATATACAATACTACAAATGGACAGCCGGAAGTTCTGAATTAGTAGTGCGATTTTAATGGGTACCGCGTACAATATTGACATCTCGCAAATCAACTTATATATACAATACTACAAATGACAGCCGGAAGTTCAGAATTATTAGTGCGATTTTAATGGGAACGTACAATATTGACATCTCGCAAAATCACTATATATTACAATTATACAGATTGACAGCCGGAAGTTTCTGAATTATTAGTGCGATTTTAAAGGGACGCGTACAATATTGACATCTCGCAAATCACTTTATATATACAATACTACAGATGACAGCCAGAAGTTCAGAATTAATTAGTGTGATTTTAAAGGGACGCGTACAATATTGACATCTCGCAAATCACTTATATATACAATACTACAGATGACAGCCAGAAGTTCAGAATTATTAGTGTGATTTTAATGGGACGCGTACAATATTGACATCTCGCAAATCACTTATATATACAATACCTACAGATGACAGCCGGAAGTTCAGAATTAATAGTGTGATTTTAATGGGACGCGTACAAATTGACAATCTCGCAAATCACTTATATATACAAATACTACAGATGACAGCGGAAGTTCTGAATAATTAGTGCGATTTAAAAGGGACGCACATACAATATTGACATCTCGCCAAATCACATTATATATACAATACTACAGATGACAGCCAGAAGTTCAGAATTATTAGTGTGATTTTAATGGGGACGCGTACAATATTGACATCTCGCAAATCACTTATATACAATACTACAGATGACAGCGGAAGTTCAGAATTATTAGTGTGATTTTAATGGGACGCGTACAATATTGACATCTCGCAAATCACTTATATATACAATACTACAGATGACAGCCGGAAGTTCTGAATTATTAGTGAGATTTTAATGGGGACCGCGTACAATATTTACATCTCGCAAAAATCAATTATATATACAATACTACAGTGACAGCCGGAAGTTCAGAATTATTAGTGCGATTTTAATGGGACGCGTACAATATTTACATCTCGCAAATCACTTATATATACAATACTACAGATGACAGACAGAAGAGTTCAGAATTATTAGTGCGATTTTAATGGGACGCGTACAATATTTACATCTCGCAAATCACCTTATATATACAATAACTACAGATGACAGACAGAAGTTCAGAATTATTAGTGCGATTTGAATGGGACATGAACAATATTTACATCTCGCAAATCACTTATATATACAATACCTACAGATGACAGCGGAAAGTTCTGAATTATTAGTGCGATTTTAATGGGACGCGTACAATATTGACATTGCGCCAATCACTTATATATACAATACTACAGATGCAGCCGGAAGTTCAGAATTATTAGTGCGATTTTAAAGGGACGCGTACAATATTGACATCTCTGAAAAAACAAAGACAGCGCATCCCATCTAAGAGTAACAGTTTTATTTAAACAGTGATAGCGCTTGCTAAAATCACACTTACAAGATAATAGTGATAATCAGGCATTCAAAAAATAAACATATGCAACTGCTCGAGCCGTGCCGTGAGCATAATTACCAAGCAGGACTGGGAGATAGATGGTAGCAGCCCCAAACGAGGTAGGCGCCGAAGTCTCTTTGTGGGCTCTCCTGTCAGGATGGAATCAGTTCAAGTGCTGTGCGTGACGTCAGAGCGTTGATGACCTCAACGCGTTTCGTCCTATAAACGTTAGGACTTTCTCAAGACGGTGGATGTTGGGAGTTGCCGGGTACACGTGCATATAGCTGGAGATTACACCTGATTGGCTGGTGCTACAATTTGACCTGAAATACAATATTCTCCGCTATGTGCGAGTGCACCCGGATAAGTCAAATACATATTAAATGTAAAACAATTAGAAAAAAAAGGTACTAGTAAGCATAAAAGGAAATGATATATATGCACATATTGTCTAAAAAAAGCCAATACTTAAAATTCAATAGTATTAATCTAAAAAACACAATATGTTAATAAATAAATATGTTAATAAATCCAATATGTTAATAAATAGTGAAAGAAGAAAGAGAGCGCCTCATAGTGCAAATATCTCTGTACAGTTAGAGAGTGTAGTGTTATCCGATAGAAAGGTACTCACAAGTGGAGTGGCACTTTTCGTTAAAAAAGTGCAGGCAGGCAGGCTGACATTCACAGCCGTCAGTACGCTGGCAAGGACAGTATATTGCAGTTCCGTGAGCGTCTCACTGTCGAAGTATCCACCGGCAGGACCCTGGTGGTAATAGGAGCCGTGGCTCGCAAGAAACCTCTTTGTCCCAACAGGGATCGGATTCTTTTATGTGAGATAACCAGTATGGGCTGATAAAAAACGTATCTGCAACGTCTCAAGGGTTTAAAAAGCTGGCACAGATTGGAACACAGTCAGACTAAATGGTTAAAAACAGATTTAATGGAGCTGATAACGTGTTTCTCGGCCGTTAGCTCCTGGCCGTTTCATCAGATCAATTCAGATAACACTACATTCTCTAACTGTACAGAGATATTTGCACTATGAGGCGCTCTCTTTCTTCTTTCACTTTTTAGATACCTGTTTCACCGCCAGCATCAAGAGAAGCAGCCTGACAACACGAGATCTCTGTATTCCTTGAAGATCCTTTCTAAACAACAAACTTTATGGTTTGCATTTGCAATATATGTAAGGACTTTTTTTCTCCTATGTTATTTTATTTCTCATCACCAGATATTGTTACAACTCACAGTTCTTTTATGATCACTGTGCAATTTCGAGAGCTTGTCTCACACCATTTATCTTTTACATATGTTGAATAACACATTATCTTTTGCCTACAATACTATCACATTTTTATAAGTTCTTTACATAGAACTTGGGACACATTTAGAGATTGGCACTAACAATTTTGCGATACAGTGTTACTCTCTTGCTTTAACCTATTTTCAGGCACACACACATCAGCACCTCACATTACACAATTGTATTATTTTTGCTACATTTTTTTGCCGCACCTTATTTATATTTTGCATATTTGCTATACAAAATATATATCCCTTATGTTAATAAATACACACCATGTTAATAAATAACACAAAGCATAAAATATAAGTATTCATTCATCATTTACAAATATGTGAGTAGAAATAAATAATATATACATATAATAGATACTGAGGACATAAAATCAAGAGTGCCTTAAAACAGTTTGCGAATATAAAATCTGGTGTAATATGGAACCAAAAAATTGATTGTTTTTCACAGAAAGTATTTTTACATAAAAGCATTCAAATCTAAGTCGATGTTTAACCCATTAGGTGTGAGTGTATTTAATTCATGAATCCAGAAGGTCTCTCTTTGACGGAGAGTTCTGAGTCTGTTCACATGTTTGCTTGGGAGGTATCCCCTCAATAATTTTTTACTTTAAGGCTATCTGGATTGGACCCATGGTGGGTTTTAAAGTGATAGGATACATTATGTGTCTCAAGCTCATTGTGTGATGTTCTATTTATGTTCGTTTGAAACCTCTTTCTCATAGTTCTCTTACGGCTAGATTTAGAGTTCTGCGGCCAAAGGGGTGCATTAGCTACGCATGCTTTTTTTCCCCCGCACCTTTTAAATACCGCTGGTATTTAGAGTTTCACAGAATGGCTGCGTTAGGCTCCAAAAACGGGAGCGTAGAGCATATTTTACCAACCACTGCAACTCTAAATACCAGCGTTGCTTACGGACGCGGCCAGCTTCAAAAACGTGCTCGTGCACGATTCCCCCCATAGAAAAACAATGGGGCAGTTTGAGCTGAAAAAAAAACCTAACACCTGCAAAAAAGCAGCGTTCAGCTCCTAATGCAGCCCCATTGTTTGCTATGGGGAAACACTTCCTACGTCTGCACCTAACACTCTAACATTGTACCCCGAGTCTAAACACCCTAACCTTACACTTATTAACCCTAATCTGCCGCCCCCGCTATCGCTGACACCTGCATATTTTTTTAACCCCTAATCTGCCGCTCCGCATACCGCCTGCAACCTACATTATCCCTATGTACCCCTAATCTGCTGCCCCTAACACCGCCGACCCCTATATTATATTTATTTAACCCCTAATCTTGCCCCCCCAACAACGTCGCCGCCAGCTACCTACAATAATTAACCCCTAATCTGCCGATCGGATCTCGCCGCTAGTCCTAATAAATGGATTAACCCCTAAAGCTAAGTCTAAACCCTAACACTAACACCCCCCTAAGTTAAATATAATTAAATCTAACTAAATAAATTAACTCTTATTATATAAATTTATTCCTATTTAAAGCTAAATACTTACCTGTAAAATAAATCCTAATATAGCTACAATATAAATTATAATTATATTATAGCTATTTTAGGATTTTATTTATTTTACAGGCAACTTTTGTAATTATTTTAAACAGGTACAATAGCTATTAAATAGTTAAGAACTATTAATAGCTACCTAGTTAAAATAATTACAAAATTACCTGTAAAATAAATCCTAACCTAAGTTACAATTAAACCTAACACTACACTATCAATAAATTAATTAAATAAAATACCTAGAAATTATCTACAATTAAACCTAACACTACACTATCAATAAATTAATTAAATACAATACCTACAAATAACTACAATGAAATAAACTAACTAAAGTACAAAAAATAAAAAAGAACTGTTACAAAAAAATAAAAAAACAATTTAAAACTAATAACACCTACTCTAAGCCCCCTAATAAAATAACAAAGCCCCCCAAAATAAAAAAATGCCCTACCCTATTCTAAATTAAAAAAGTTCAAAGCTCTTTTTACCTTACCAGCCCTGAAAAGGGCCCTTTGCGGGGCATGCCCCCAAAGAATTCAGCTCTTTTGCCTGTATAAAAAAAAACATACAATACCCCCCCCCAACATTACAACCCACCACCCACATACCCCTAATCTAATCCGGTCGGCAGATTAGGGGTTAATGTTTGAAGTTAGGTGTCGGCGATGTTAGGGAGGGCAGATTAGGGGTTAATACTATTTATTATAGGGTTCTTGAGGCGGGAGTGAGACAGATTAGGGGTTAATACATTTATTATAATAGCGGTGCGGTGCGGTCGGCAGATTAGGGGTTATAATTGTAGGTAGGTGGCGGCGACGTTGGGGGGCGGCAGATTAGGGGTTAATAAATATAATATAGGGGTCGGCGGTGTTTAGGGGCAGCAGATTAGGGGTTCATAGGGATAACGTAGGTGGCAGCGGTGTGCGGTCGGCAGATTAGGGGTTAAAAAAAATTAATAGAGTGGCGGCGATGTGGGGGGGACCTCGGTTTAGGGGTACATAGGTAGTTTATGGGTGTTAGTGTACTTTAGATCACAGTAGTTAAGAGCCTTTGAACCGGCGTTAGCCCAGAAAGCTCTTAACTCCTGTTTTTTTTCTGTGGCTGGAGTTTTGTCGTTAGATGTCTAACGCTCACTTCAGACACGACTCTAAATACCGGCGTTAGAAAGATCCCATTGAAAAGATAGGATACGCAAATGGCGTAGGGGGATCTGCGGTATGGAAAAGTCGCGCGGCTGCAAAGTGAGCGTTAGACCCTTTCCTGACTGACTCCAAATACCAGAGGGCGGTAAAAACCAGCGTTAGGAGCCTCTAACGCTGGTTTTGACGGCTACCGCCCAACTCTAAATCTAGCCATTAGTGCGTCCAATATAAATTAAATTACAATTACAACTGAGCATGTACACAATGTATGTAGAACTGCATGAGAATCTATTCTTAATTGAATATTTCTTCACATTTTTGGAGTCGTGGAAATGATCTTGTTTACAGATATGAGAACACATTCCACATCTTCTAGTGCCTTTAAAGTTGCCTAACCAATTACCTGCCTCATGCTATTATTTGTTGGTGTCTAAGTTTCGAGGGGGCCAAGATGTTCTTAAGATCCCCTATTTTTTCTTGTAGGTAAAGATAGGTAAAGATAGGTAAAAATAGGTTAAAGATAGGTAAGGATAGGGTAAAGATAGGTAAAGATAGGTAAAAATAGGTAAAGATAGGTAAAGATAGGTAAAGATAGGGTAAAGATAGGTAAAGATAGGTCTATTTGGAAGGGACTTTAATAAAATAGGGTCTGCTTTGAGAATATCCCAATGGGAATTGATTATTTTTTCTATTGCTTTAACTACCTTGATTATAGGTGGTGATTTTTTTATCTTTTATATACTGGTTCAAGCATTTTTTTGTCTGTCCATGTTTTCTACTTGGTATCTTAGCTTTCTCTAAAAGTTCTGGGTTGTAACCTTTTCCCTAATCTCTCATCTAGAATGTGGACTTCTTCTGTTGAAATCTGATTGTAGTGTGCAGTTATACGTTGGTACTGCCCTAAGGGTATATTCTGTTTCCACCCTCGCAAAGATGCCCACTATTGGCATTCAAAAACTCATTTTTGTCAGTAGCTTTTCTAAACTTTTTGACCGCTATTATATGGACAGCTCGCCAATCACATTATATATACAATACTTACAGATTACAGCCGGAAGTTCAGAATTATTAGTGCGATTTTTAAAGGACGCGTACAATATTGACATCTCGCAATCACTTATATATGACCAGCCGGATGTTCCTGAATTATTAGTGTGATTTTAATGGGAACGCGTACAATATTGACATTGCGCCAATCACTTATATATGACAGCCCGGAAGTTCTGAACTTATTAGTGCGATTTTAATGGGACGCGTACAATATTGACATCTCGCCAATCACTTATATATACAATACTACAGATGACAGCCGGAAGTTCTGAATTATTAGTGCAATTTTTTTTTTTTTTTTTTTTTTTTTTTTTAAATAGTTTTTATTTATTGAAGTTCAATTCACGGCATACAAGCAATGTTTTGCAGAATAATCAATACAAGGAAAAAGAAAGAAAAAAAAAAAAGAAATCAGTGGCAAAATAATCACATCAACATCATATTTGCCTATGAAACTATACGCCTTCTGGATAACAAAAGGGGCCACTTTTGGGCCTCACACAAACCAAAGCTATAGAAGACTACTATGTACCATAGGGGGCCACTTTTGGGTCCCAATTATTGAACTTCATTTTTCCTATTTTATGGGATATATGAGAGGCAAAACTGAGCCACATGATATACCTTTGCAAATTAAGTATTAGATATAATATAATGCTTTTCTTAACCTCAAACAATAACTGATATGGAGCCTCAGTGAGGACTGGCAATTTAGGGTATGTCAGGACCTTATAAATACTAGGTGTTGATAGAGCAGTGGTCATGGGCGAGGCATGCAGGTTAGGGCTTGGCTTAGGAGGGTGGGGAAAAGCCACCACCAGAAGCTTTTTAGGAACAGGTAAATCTTCTGTATGGCCTAGGGTAGGAGGGGGAGGGTATACTTACATATAGTTATTCGGCTCATACCTCATTCTATTTTGATACTCCTTAGAGTAGGTAATGCCTAAGTTAGAGAAGCCAGAAAAAGATATGGATGAAATGATAAACATTGCTACTTGATACATAGGGGACCGTTTTTGCATAATTACTGGGTCAGAGCCATAAATGTACACAAACAGGGTATCTAACAAAAACAGTTCTGCATTGACCATAAAGAACTTATATTATGTTTGTCTGATTTACAGCTGAATGACAGATTTTAAGACCTGGCACTATTTACAAGTATCATATCTTCATCTATGAGTTAAGAGCGCTGGACTGCAATACAATAGTTAGGTCAGATTTACAAACAACATAAAACAACCCTTTTTTGCTGTTTAGTACAACATTTCTCTCCTAAGGTAGGTATACCAAAATGTATAGCCCTCAAGCTAGTGCAAGCATAGTAACGATCCTGAACACTTTACATGTAGACTTGGGATTCAGGCACATTAAATGAACTGAAAGGTCTCAGTCGAATTTTTAAAGGACCCTGTATGTATAGTTTGTAATATTCAGCTTGCCAGCGTCAGTTAGTTGAGAGTCTCAGGTTGAGGGCTTGAAGGTGGAGAGTTCGGGTAGGCATAAACACAACAGTTCAGCTAGGTAAATGATCAAGAAAAGTCACAGTCCCCACACATTAAGTGACAGAGAATGGGGATTATAGTAGGAGAAAGCTACCCGACTCCTGTTTTTAACGGGCTCACTCCTGAGGGACATCCCTGATAATGCCTTCGGGGCTCTCAGTCAACTGCCTGCCTCTCCCATCGCCGCCCGACAGAGCGCTCCACATATCTGCCTCCAGACTTAGATCTAAGTGAATTGCTAAGTAGGCTGAGCGTGTCCCTTTTGTAAATGATGCGGGGATAATAGTCACGGGGGCTCTGGGTTTTATAGGACCTGTGATTTCCGCCACTGTGCGCCCTATATTTGGCTCAGATACAGTATTCTCACCCTCTGTAGAGATGTCCTCTGTATATTGATCATGCACTGGGTGTATGGCTTCGACTTGATCTGAAAGACTTAAGCGTGCTTTCGCCACAGCTATGGTGCCTAGGCCCTCAACGCCATTTGCCATGTCGAGGTGCTCTGCTCCAGAAGGCTGTAGCAGGTCCGTTATTTCCTCCTCTACCTTAGTGGGGTATACAGATTCATCCTGTAGTGAGGATTTTTGCGGCAGAAGATCCAAAGGTAAAACAAGCTGATTCCCCCCTCAGAGCCGCTTGTCTGTGTCGCGGCAATGGGAAAGGCATGTAGAAACCTTATGGGTGGACTGTTTGCACGGATTGAGAGAAGTTTTCTTCCAGTTGCATAAGGTGATATTGTAGGAGCTTCTCTAACTCTTGAAGGAGTTGTGTCTCCATATTTGTTGATTGAGCAGCCGACAATGTGGGCTGCGCGACAGTGATTGCCCTTAGGAAAGTCACTGGGGGGGTTTTGAGAAGGCCTCAGCCTTTGAAAAGCTCCGGTAACCTTAAGCGCCACACAATCCCAGAGGTGGGGGTATCAAATGAGAGCTAAACCAATGTTAACCCTGAATCCAGCAGTTTGAAGCCCCAAAGATGACTTTTTCTGGCGATATTTAGTTATTACAGCAGGAAGGTGTGAGCAGGCCGACAGTTTTTAGCGTCCAAAGATGGCCGCCCCCGCCCGGAAGTCCCCCCCTATTAGTGCAATTTTAACCCTTTAAGGACACAGCTTTCAGTTTGCTGAATTGTTTTATGACGGAAAAATTCTGTCATATGTCCTTAAGAGGTTAATGGGATGCGTACAATATTGACATCTCGCCAATCACTTATATATACAATTTTTTCGCAAATGTCTAGTTTGAGTTTAAAACAGATATGTAGCATGTCTTAGCTTAAATGCCCAGATAGAGAATGCAATTTAACCATGTAATTGTCTCTTTTCGCAAATGTCTAGTTTTACCTCAAAACAGATATGTAGCATGTCTTAGCTTAAATGGCCCAGATAGAGAATGCAATTTAACCATGTCATTGTCTCTTTTCGCAAATGTCTAGTTTTAGCTCAAAAACAGATATGTAGCATGTCTTAGCTTAAATGGCCCAGATAGAGAATGCAATTTACCATGTCATTGTCTCTTTTCGCAAATGTCTAGTTTTTAGCTCAAAACAGTATGTAGAATGTCTTAGCTTAAATGGCCAGATAGAGAATGCAATTTAACTATTTTGTTTTTATTTTAGCAAAGGTCTGGTTTATGCAAAACACGCATATGTAGCATGTCTTAAGCTTAAATGCCCAGATAGAGAATGCAATTTAACCATGACATTGTCTCTTTACGCAAATGTCTAGTTTGAGTTTAAAACAGATATGTAGCATGTCTTAGCTTAAATGGGCAGATAGAGAATGCAATTTAACCATGACATTGTCTCTTTACGCAAATGTCTAGTTTGAGTTTAAAACAGATATGTAGCATGTCTTAGCTTAAATGGCCAGATAGAGAATGCAATTTAACTATTTTGTTTTTATTTTAGCAAATGTCTAGTTTTAGCTCCAAACAGATATGTAGCATGTCTTAGCTGAAAGGTAGATAAAGAATACAATTTAACCATGTCATTGTCTCTTTACGCAAATGTCTAGTTTGAGTTTTAAACAGATATGTAGCATGTCTTAGCTGAAATGCCCAGATAGAGAATGCAATTTAACCATGTCATTGTCTCTTTACGCAAATGTCTAGTTTTAGTTTAAAACAGATATGTAGCATGTCTTAGCTGAAATGGGCAGATAAAGAATGCAATTTAACCATGTCATTGTCTCTTTACGCAAATGTCTAGTTTTAGCTCAAAACAGATATGTAGCATGTCTTAGCTTAAATGGCCAGATAGAGAATGCAATTTAACCATGTCATTGTCTCTTTACGCAAATGTCTAGTTTGAGTTTTAAACAGATATGTAGCATGTCTTTAGCTGAAATGGGCAGATAGAGAATGCAATTTAACCATTTTGTTTTTATTTTTAGCAAAGGGCTGGTTAATGCGAAATACGCATAGGTAGCATGTCTTAGCTTAAATGCCCAGATAGAGAATGCAATTTAACCATGTCATTGTCTCTTTACGCAAATGTCTAGTTTGAGTTTAAAACAGATATGTAGCATGTCTTAGCTGAAATGGGCAGATAGAGAATGCAATTTAACCATATTATTATTTTTCAATGCAAATTTTTATGTTAGTGGATTTTCGTGTACACAAATGAAAAGTATTTTAATATATATATTTTTTTTTTTTTTTTAAATGTTCATTTTGTTATGTTCATAATTTATAGGTGATTCTGGTTACATGAGCTGGCCTTGGCTCATTATGCCTATACGTAACCCCACTGATTGTGCCCAGGAGCGCTACAATAGTGCGCACAGGCGGACTAGGGCTGTAGTGGAGAGGATGTTTGGGGTCCTCAAAATGAGATTCAGATGCCTTGACAGGTCGGGAGGAGCCCTCCAGTACAGCCCTAGGAAGGTGGCGAAGATCGTTATAGCCTGCAGCGTCCTGCACAATATTGCACAGCCGGCTGAGATGCTGCAGGCCGTCCAGGTGCCCCAACACCTCCTCAGAGATGAGGAGGACGATCCTATTCTAGAGGGGCCATTCGGCGACGAGGGGCTCAATGTCAGAGCACACATCATCGACCGCCACTTCAGACGGTAAATAATAAAAGTTAGATAGGAGTATTGACATTATATGTGAATTCTAGGTAAATGACAAGTAGAGAATTGTGCAAACATGTTAGGATTGTTCATCAAATAATTCCAATTTTTACATTAATTAATATAGGTGATGCTCTGGTCATTGGGTCCTGTAACGACTTTGCCACCTGGTTTTTTAAAGACAACATCAGCTGGTAAGTATAAATAAGTATGGACTGTGGCTGGCAGGAATTTGGCACAAAAAGACATCATATGGCATACATTTTACAAACTAGTATTTAGTTTACACATTACTTAAATTTTGGATACTCAGAAAGGGATCCTCTAGCAAGACTATGGTTCAAAGTCAGATTCAAAGTCACACATTAGAGGTTAGGTCTGCTCAATATGACTCATCTTCACACTTGATTGATAGAACATAACACAAGATGCCACACACGCTTAGTAAGCTAGTGACAGAAATCGTTTCAGAAATGGGGGTGGGTGAGAGGGGTGCAGAAATAATTCACACACTTGTATTAATTGTTTGATTCACACTTTTTCTGACATTAGGGAGATGACTTTATCTAAAGACTGAAAGTGAAGAATTCCCAGACTGAAAGTGAAGAATTCCCAGACTGAAAGCGAAGAATCCAAGATTGAAAGTGAAGAATACCAATGTGATCATGTCTGGCATTGTCTTTGAAATGTGCTGACCTGGAAAACCATACAAAGACACGTTCACATGGTAAGTGGCAACAATTTGATGGATTAAGGCTGTGGAGGCATCCTATTGGAGACACTAAGATTATTATTTTTATTTTAGATGGTATTTCACAATCCCCTATTTTGGAAATGATGAATAAGACACCTAATGAAGATAAACTGTTATTTTCAAGAGAATTGACTTTCAAAGACCATGCATAATCCAGGTTGGTTTGCCCAATGCATGCTAGTTAAGAATCACAGGAGGAAGAATGTTAAAAATTAGGAAAAGATACATGTCCTATATTAGAATATTTGTAGCTTACATGCATTACCCCTACTTTGTGCTACAGAGGAATCCAATTCTGAACAATCAGACAAAGGAATACATATTATAGTTGATATAGAGGTATTATTTGAAGGGACATGAAATATTACATTTATGTTCAGCATACATATAGAATTTTTTTTTAAATGTTATATGCATTATTTTGTCTAATTTTAAATGCTGATATTTAAATGTAATATTGATTAGACAATATAATGGTATTTTAAATTATGGATAGGTATAGATTTCATGTATGAACCTTTTTTTAATTTTTTTATAAAATATCTTGAGAAAAATTAAAAAAATGTTTAGAGCATAGAGACAAGATGATTTTAAAGTTATTTGATTTAATGAATATTTTAAGACATGTGTTCATGAAAATAAACTAATGTTTATAATATTTTTCTTTTTCAGAGTTTCATCTGTGATGAATTACACTTTTATTTTTTATTTTTTTCAAATTTTAATTTATTTTCTTGTCAATAAATATTTTTTCATAATAAATCTTTTTTTTATTGTTTTTTAAAATCATCTTTTTAACAAACAGATTATAATAAATATATCCATCTAATCTGAGAAGTAAAAAAATAATTGACTCCCATGACTGTTAGTTGTCTATTTGACAAGCACATGCCTGATATAAAATTTTGCCTCATGGATTTGAATTAATAATCGAAAATCCACTTATTCAGATAATGTTAAAGTCAAGAATCTTTTATAAAATAATTTGGAGTTAAATCCATCAATGCTTTTATTGTGTAATTTATAGATGGTAAAATTTGAAAATGTTTATGAGGATATGTAGTCTAAATTTGGACATAACAACTTGGTTAACTTACATTAAAGTGACAGTGTAGTTGAATGTTCAATTTGTTTTATAATATCTTGTATCTTCCTTAGGTATCCAAAAACATTATTATAATAAATATAGTTTAAAAAATTATTTTATATAAATCCTGCACTAGACATTAGATCTGTATGGGAAGCACATAAGACCGTAGTAAGAGGTGAAATTATCAGCTTACAGGCTTTCCAGGCAAAGCAGGACAATAGGGCCCTGGACGATGCATTACACCTTGGACTTTGGAGACACAGAGAGGATCAGGGAGTGTGGATCCGGGATTACAGCAGAAAATAGAGGATTGCAGGGCCTCAATTAATTTGATGATGGGTAAAGAGTGCAAACATAAAGCCTTTAAATTAAGACAGAAATATTATGAGGGGGACAATAAATGTGGCTCTATTCTAGATAGGAAACTAAAGAGGAAAATTAATAGGAGTTATATTCTTTCACTTAGCAACAGTCAAAAGAAGGAAGTACACACTTTGGATCAAATAGCGGAGGCATTTAGAGGGTATTATGAACAACTCTATAATTTAAAAAAGTGATCCCGATAACACCACAGGCCAATATAGGCACATTCAGGAATACATGAGTAAGATCTCTCTGCCCCAAATAACGCCTGACCAGGATGGGGCGCTTAAGGCCCCGATAACCTTTGGCGAGGTCAAAAATGTGATTACACAACTTCCCGCAAATAAAGCCCCGGGGCCAGATGGCTTCATCAATGGCTATTTTAAAAAATTTAGGGATATACTGATTCATCATATGCTGACTCTATTTAACGATATCACAGAGAAATCCCCTTTTCCAGATAGGAGTCTAGAAGCTTATATAACTGTGCTGCCAAAACAAGGTAAACCCCCAGATAGACCCGAAAATTTCAGCCCAATTTCCTTATTAAATTCAGATCTGAAAATGTATTCTAAAATACTGGCAAACAGGTTAGGCTCAGTATTACCGTCCCTCATATGTAATGATCAAGTAGGTTTCATTCAAGCATGCGAAGCAAAAGACAACACAGTTAGAGCCCTTCATCTTATTAATTATGCACAGAATAATAAAGTGCCTACAGTGATGATCTCCACTGACACTGAGAAAGCTTTCAACCGCGTCGGTTGGCTTTTTCTACGTAGGACACTTCAGAAATTTGGGATCTGCAATGCATTTATATAAAAAATTATGGCCCTATATATGTCCCCCACAGCCAAAGTCAGGGTGAATGGGATTTTCTCCGAAGCGTTTTGCATTTCCAACGGCACTCGACAGGGGTGCCCGTTGTCCCCCCTGTTGTTTGCGTGTGTGATAGAAGTGCTAGCAACGAAGATCAGATCTAACGGTAGGATAAGGGGCCTGAGCATAGCGGATACTGAGCATAAGACTCTACTATATGCTGACGACGTACTGTTTTTCTTAACCTCACCATATGATGCGATCCCGCAATTATTAGAGGAACTAGATAACTTCCATGTCGTAGTCAATTTCCTGATTAATAAGAATAAATTGGAGTTGCTCCCACTACAATGTAAGAATTCCCTATTAGAGCAAGTACAGGGGCTCTGCCCATTTCGACTTCAGAGTCACAGCTTAAAATACTTCGGGATCATGTCAGCACCAACTGATCAGGATATATTCGCGCTTAACTACAAACCACTCCAGAGGTCCCTGGTATCGGATATGTCTTCATGGCTTTCCCAGCACATCACATGGCTGGGCAGAATTAATTCAGTGAAGATGAATGTATTGCCCCGCCATTCTATATGTTTTGCAGACCCTGCCCATCCCCCTTCCTCCAAAATATATTTCCAACCTACAAATGTGATGTTGGAGTTTATTTGGGACAGAAGAAAAAGCACGGATAAACAAAAAGTTAATGTGTGTACATATTAAAGATGGCGGTTTGGGGGGTCCCCAATTTAAATAGATATAGACAGGCAATCTTTTTGCAGAGATAGTGGACTGGTTCACAAACTTCGAACATAAGGCTTGGGTAAGAGTAGAGCATTATCTGACTGAGCAAAGACACTTGGGGGTGCTGTGTTGGCAGAGGAGAGTGACTCTCTCAAATAATATTACTCAAATTGCTCTGATTTTAGAAACGTTCAAAGTGTGGGACAGGATTCTAGTTGAGTACCCACACATTTCTTCCAGGTTCTCTCCACTGACTCCTCTCTCAGATAATGTAGATTTCCCCCCTGGAGCAAGCTTAATTAAACCACACAATAGTATACAAAATCACAGAGTCCTAATGATGGTACACATGGGAAACGAACAACATTTATACACGAGCAAAGAATTGACTGACGAAGGGTTCTCGATCTTTAATAATTGGTTTGTTTTGAGACAGTGCCACTCCTACATATATAAACATAAAGAGAGAAATAATTTTCTGAGATCACTGACATCCTTTTGAGACCCTACTAGACGAAACACTCTCCCTTACATATTCTATATTACAAGCCTCAATTAGTACACCTTATTACATAGATACTTGGGAGAGAGAGCTTGAGATAGAACTGACACATAAGGATAGATCACATTAACTAAGGTATCTGCATCTAGTAAATTAATAGAATTAAATATTAAAGTAATTCAGAGATGGTATTTTACCCCTGTCAGAATCCATAAATTATTTCCATCACGTAGCAAGATATGTTGGAGATGTGGGGAACAACCGGGGACAATGTTACACATATGGTGGACATGCCCGCTGATTGAAAAATTATGGGTAGAAATTGTGAAAGAGAGGTCAAAAATGGTGGGAGCTACATTAACTCCAGACCCATGCATATGGCTATTTAATATTATACCGAACAAATTCCCTAAGGATAAGAGGAACTTAAAGGGACAGTAAACTTATAAAGTAATGTTATATAATGCTGCACATAGTGCAGTATTATATAACATTATCTTAGCGGCAGGTAGCAAAAACAAAAGCATTGCAAGATATTTAATATTAAACTTGGATTTAGCAGCTCTCCACTCCAGGATCTTCTGAGCGGGTCTTGAATTTTAAAAGTGCTTCGTAGGCGCGCTGTCTAATCACAGCACGCCCGATCGAGCCATTGAAATGAATGTAGCTCGCTCCCGCTCTGGCTTGGTAGCGGGAGTAAGCTACATTCATTTTAGTGTGTGATTAGACAGCGCGCCTACGAAGCACTTTTAAAATTCAAGACCCGCTCAGAAGATCCTGGAGCGGAGAGCTGCTAAATCCAAGTTTAATATTAAATATCTCGCAATGTTTTTGTTTTTGCTACCTGCCGCTAAGATAATGTTAATAATACTGCACTATATGCAGTATTATATAACATTATTTTATAAGTTTACTGTCCCTTTAATATTTATTGGTAGTAACAGCACTAAACAATGGGTGGCGAAGAATTGGAAGAGTAGACAAGTACCGAGTATAGCACAGTAGTTACATACCTTTAGTCAGATTTTAGATCTGGAAGAATTCAAGTACCTTATTAATAAAAGGTCAGACACATATATACTAATGAAATCACAGTGGGATGACTACATAAATGCTAGAGCCAAAACCCCACAACTAGAAAACGGTACTTCAAAGTAAAATGGCGAGATGATTATTCATACCTGTTTGTACTCCAACAAATTGAATGCGAAGTTGAAATTGAATTGTTTTTGGTTGTAATTTTTCATTACTTTGTATAAATAATTACAGCAGTTGTAAAATCACTGAATTGATGTATTGTATATCTGGCAATTATGTGATCTAAAGCCTGTACTTCTTGAATTTTTTTATTCCTTTGTATATTGCGCTTCATATACCTCAATAAAACTGCTTTATAAAAAAAAATATTTTTATATGTTTAAAATGTTGTCAGTTAATTTCATATTTAGCCCAAGCTAGTTATTGTATGCCATATTGATTACTTTTCTGTTCTAGTGGAGTCGTTTGAAGGGTCATTTAACTATAGCTAGTTTGTAATATAATTTCACATAATCATTTATCTTAGCTCTTGGTTAGATATCACATATCTATATGTATTTTCATTCCCCTTTAGTTTATTTCTACAATGTTAACTCCACATATTCCTAATGGTTTGGTCCTTAAAGGGACATTCCAAAAATATATCAGTTATTGAATTATAGACAATATAAATTTAATTGAAACCACATTTTAATGTACTATTATCTAATTATATTCAGTCTTTAAATATCCTTTGATAAATAAATATCAATGCACATGGCTTAGATAATGACATAAGGCATCTATGTGCAACCAACAATCAGCATCAAAAGAGCCTATCTAGCTATGCTTTTCAGCCGAGAATATAAATTTAAAAAAGCTAATGAGAGAATAAAACTAAATATGAAGTTGTTTTAATATTCTATTATCCATCGAAATCATTAAAGAACATATAGCTTAATGTCCCTTTAAGCTGAAGATGGCTAAATACAGCCATTAGAATATATTTCATTCACAGTGGGGAAAACAATCCAGAAGGTAATATAAATATGCTTTAGTCACATGTTATACTAAGTTTGAGAAAGGGAGGTGCATAGGTTTATGATCTTTCAAGCATTATTGGGAAATGTCTACTTAAAGGGACCAGAAACCAAAATATCCTTTTGAAATTTAAAAAGAATGTTCCCTTTTTTAATATGATTCTTTTACTTCTATTATCTCATTATCTTGACATACTTTTCTTGAAAAGCATATCGAGATATGCTCAATAGATGAAGATTGGTGGATGCACAGAGATGCCTTATGTGATTGGCTCAACCATGTGCATTGCAATTTGTTCTGTTAAGGATATGTAAATCAAAAGATAAATTGAGTTACATTTTAAAGTCTAAACATTTATTCTCTCTCCGGATCATTTTTAGAAAATATTTGGTTGTAATGTCTCTTTAAAAATTAAAGACGCCATTGCACAATAACATATGTGAGCAGTTCAGTCAAATACAAGCTCGAGGTTTATTTACTAATAAAAACAAACGTGTAGTTTAACATTTATAAACAGATTATCCAAGTTACGGACATTAGAACCAGAAATTACACATTTCATAAATGTTGCGTGGGAAACGTATCTTGCAACACGAGATTTGCATCTTTACACTAATGTCTAATGTCATGGAATAGCACACAATCAATGTGCATTATAAATACATTTAATAGAGCAATGTCAATACTTCACAATAAGTCACGAAATTGATTTAATGATCAATAAATACATACAATGTTAAATGTGTATTAATCCAACGTATTTGTATTAAAGAAACAGAACGATATTAAACCTAGAAATATCTACAACATTTAATAATGTGACAGTATTAGATTTTTTTTTTTTTCCGAACAAGCTTTATTCATTGACAAGAGTTATACAGTATTGAGCAGAACAAAGTGATAATGCTATTACATTATAAACAAGAATTAACACAGGTTGTGAGAGTCCCAATCCCCTCTGAGGATCATAACATTATGCTGTGGTCATTTGGGGTTAGGGTGAAAAAACAAAAGTCTTTGAGTATTATTGCTGAGAGTACCACTCTTGTCAGCGGGTGTATTACTTTGGTCCGTTGATTTTGAGCTTGTCACCTCAATAATTAAAGTGAGCTATATGTAAAAAATAAGAAGTGTCCAGCAATACAAACAAGTTATAAGCTAACAATTTATACATCAGGTATTCCTATTTTTATTTCACTGAAGATACCCAGCGTAAACTTAACACAGTGCTGGGTATATCTAAATTCCTGATGATTGCACTCAGGTGAGTGCAGTAGTGAAGAAATGGTAGCGAGAGAGAGGAATGAAAGGTACAAGGGGGGGGGGGGAAGAAAAAGAGGGAGATAAATTAAAAAAAAAAAAAAAAAAGGAGGGGGGGGGGAGTCTACTGGGTCGGTCAGAAGATGTGAATCAGCACGGATTACCTCTGGGGGCTAGAGGACTATAGATCTCTACCCTCCCATGTTAGTACCATCATCTCGTGTGTAGCCAATTTACCGTTTTTTAGGTAATGGTAGCGTTCCAATCTTAGCAAGTCTCCCACTTTAGCTCTCCACTCCCGAATATTGGGAACTTGTGGGCTCTTCCAATGGGCTGGGATGAGCGCCTTTGCTCCATTTAGCATCAAAATGAGTAGAGAGTATTTATCTTCCCTCGTGATCTTAGGTAGCTCATGGTAGATTAGGTATGTTGGCTTTGGGGGGAGTATAACACCCAGAATTTCGCTCATTACTCCCAGCACCTCCTCCCAGAAAGGCCGTATGTGTGGACACGTCCACCAAATATGATGAAGAGATCCCTCCTCTCCACAGCCCCTCCAGCAATCCCCTCCTGAGTGAGGGTAGATTTTATGTAGAATTTGAGGGGTCAAGTACCACCTGCTTAAGTATTTATAGTGCATTTCTTGTATTTTCGCGGAGATCGAGGCCCTTTTGGCTCTCACAAAGATCTTTGTCCATTCTTTAGGTGATATCTCTGTCCCGAACTCGGTCTGCCAAGCAGTGGTGTATGATGGGAGCGAAGATCCCCCCTTTGTCAGTAAGATTTTGTAGAGTCGCGATATGAGGTGGGTAGGTGTTTGCTGTAAAGTGCACAGCACTTCAAATAGAGTTCTGTCTCTAGTCAGTGCTCCTCTTTCCTTGTGTGTTTCAAGAAAGTGAGCCATCTGTGCAACTCTGAACCATGATGTAAATATGGTCCTGTCCCATTCCTCCAACTCAGCCTGTGATTTAAGTTTGCCTTGTAAGATATTGGAAATGGTTATGTCTGCCAGTTTATAGGAGCCCCCCTGAGGAAGTAGTTTAATTTCCATGCCCAGATCTGGATTTTCCCTTACCGGGATATTTGGTGATGCAAGGGTGGACACATACTTGCCCTCAGCTAGTAGTTTATCCCAAGCTTTGAAAGTGTCAGCTATCATGGGGTATGTTATAGCTGGGTCGGTCCGATTCCCCGCCGAGAGCCCACGCCAGAGATCCCACGTTTCCACGTTTAAGGATCTCATTATCCAGTTGTATCCACCTCTTGTTATTAGAATTCCTGCACCATTCCACAATCCTCTGGAGGGAGATAGCTCTTTGGTATTCCCCCAGGTGGGGGATCCCCAGACCCCCGCTGTTTCTAGGCAGATATAGTGTTTGTCTTCTGATACGTGGTCTTATCCCGTTCCAGATATAAGCCTCCATAGCTGATTGGATTTGTTGGATGTAGTGGGAGGCTGCCGCAGCAGGGATCGTTTGCATAATATATAGCACCCTTGGTAAGCTATTCATCTTCACCACCCCTATGCGGCCTATCCAAGAGATTGTTTTTTTTTTCCAGTTGGATAGATCCCTACATATCTCATTGCAGATATTTTTATAATTCAGGCATATTATTTCTGCTATGTTGGATGTGAGTGTGATTCCTAAATATTTGATTTTATGTGTGGCAATCTGTATTGGGCAATTGGAACCGAGGGTGGCAAAAGCCTCTGCTGGCTCGGTTATATTTAAAATCTCAGATTTTAGGGGGTTGAGGAGAAAGTTCGATACTTTCCCGTATGCCGCAAACTCCGCTAATGCAGCTCTTAAGGAGTCAGACGAGTCTGATATTGTAAGGAGGACATCGTCGGCATACATGGATAATTTGTGCTCAGTGTTGCCCACCGTAAATCCTTTCACCGCCGGATTAGCTCTGATTTTACTTGCCAGTATTTCAATGGTGAGGGCAAACAAAAGCGGCGAGAGGGGACACCCCTGTCTCGTTCCGTTCTTGATGAGAAACGCATCCGAAAGGATACCGTTTACTTTCACTTTTGCGTTTGGGGCTGAGTATAGGGACATTATTTTATTCGTGAAGTTAGGTCCAAAGCCGAATTTTTGTAGTGTTAACCGAATAAATAACCAGCTGACTCGGTCAAACGCTTTCTCCGCGTCTGTTGTGACCAGAGAGAGCGGTTTGTCGTGGGCATGGGCGTAGGTTATTAGCTGTAGGACTTTAAGGGTGTTATCCCTGGCTTCACGTGCGGGTATGAATCCGACTTGTTCAGTTGAAATTAGATCTGGGAGGAATTTGTTTAGACGAGTGGCCAAGACCCTTTCAAGTATCTTTACATCAGAGTTGAGTAAAGATATAGGCCTATAATTTTCTGGTCTATCCGGAGGCTTTCCTGGCTTGGGGAGAACCGTAATGTAGGTCTCTAACATGGAGCCCAGAAGAACCGGGTCATCTGCCAGTGAATTGAACATAGTGGTTAGTTCCGGGACAAGAATATCTGTATAGTGTTTATAGTATTTCAGGCCAAAACCATCTGGTCAAGGGGCCTTGCCCGAGGGAAGGTCTTTAATGGCCTTTTGGACTTCTTCTTTTGTGAATGGGGATTCAAGAGAGTCCATGTCCTCATTTGTAAGTTTGGGGAGCTCTATTCCCTCAAGATATTGAAGAATGTCTTCTTTTTCCCGGTCCTGAGTGGGGTTATCCCCTCCCTGCCGGTCAGAGTTATGTAAATTGTATAAGGCGTCGTAATAGACCCTGAAAACCTCTGCAATGGACTCCCCGTCCGCTCTTTCCCTTCCCTCTTTATCCTTCACATGGCGCACATAAGCTTTTAGTCTTTTCCTCGCCAGTGCTCTGGCAAGGAGCTTACCGGGTTTGTCCCCCTGCTCAAAAATCAGTTGTCTTAGCATGAGAGCCTGTTTCTGATATTCTTCTTGCAAGAACTGCAGCAGAGTTTCCCTGGCTCGAGTCAATCAAGCCAGCTCGATCTCGTCATGCGGGCTCGCCTTGTGGAGAAGTTCTGAGTTTTCAACTTGAGACAATAGGGCGGCGTAGCGCTCTCTTCGCAATCTTTTAAGCCTTGCTTTCCGCTTAATCAGTAGACCTCTGATAGTGCACTTGTGTGCCTCCCAGATGGTGGTATCTTTCATCTGGTCATCAGAATTGATGCGGAAGAATTCAATCAGGGATTTCCGGATGTCAGAGTTGAATACCGGATCATCCAGTAACGTGTCCTCTAGTCTCCACACAAAGGGAGTAAGTGGGGCACTAGGCCATTGTATAGAGCATCCCACTGGAGCGTGATCGGACCAGGTGATAGCAGCAATATTACTGCTTTTAGTGATTATTAAACCCGTTGAGTCAGTAAAAAGGTAATCGATTCTAGAATACTTTCTATGTGGGTGCAAATAGAAAGTATAATTTTTATCAAGAGGGTGGTGTGTGCGCCATATGTCATGAACCGCGATCTCCGCTAATGAGGCTGCCATGCGCTTCAGGGTTTTCTGAGGGGCGCTGGAAATGCCGTTAGAGGTGTCAAGAGAGGGATCAAGGGAGGCATTGAGGTCCCCCCCCAGAAAGAGAACACCTATCTGGGTCTCAAGGATTTTGCGGGTGACCCTCTGTAGGAAGAGGTGCTGGGACACATTGGGGCTGTATACATTTGCGAGTGTCACTGGCCTCCCGAACAAGGAGCCGGTGAGTATCAGAAATCTGCCTTCTGGGTCCCTGTGGGCTTGAGACAATTGGAAGGGCATTTTCTCGCTAAAGAGTATACCTACCCCGTTTTTTTTCACAGGGCCGGACGCAAAATATGCAGTTGGGTAATGGCGGTTGAACCATCTCGGCTCACGTGTAGCCGAGAAGTGGGTCTCTTGAAGAAATATTACATCTCCTCCCATTCTTTGCATATCTTTTAATACAATGGAGCGCTTATTAGGACTATTGAGTCCCTTCGTCTTTATAGAGATAAGCTCAATTGGATGTGACCTGTGTCTCAACCGTTGAGGCGCCATTTTGGTCCGTGGGCCGAGGGAGAGCCAGTAGGGCTCACACAAGAGATGAGTGGAGGGAGGGAGAGAGAAAGAAAAAAAAAAGGGGGGGGGGAGGGCGAGAGATGAAAGAGTTCTGTGAGAGCTCAGGGGGGGGGTCTGGGAGTAGGAAGGGGGGAAGTTAAGTGTAAGAAAGGGCAAAGGATAGGGAAGAAAAGGAAAGAAACAGAGCAAACAATGGAAACAACAAGAGAGGGAATAAGAGAGTGTCCTCTCAGGAGAGGAACAAGTTTAGTAGCAAATTATGTTATACACAGATAAATCAAACCAAGTGAACTGTAGTTACAACAATAAACAAAACGGTTCTGTTAGAACAATAAACAATCTCAACTACTTTGTCAAGCAGGGGTAGTTGTCCCTGTGTGAATTGCATTATAGATAACTTAGTAATGTAATCTTTGTAACTCAGAATAATCTATGCTAACTAAGGCCTAGATTTAGAGTTCGGCGTTAGCCGTGAAAACCAGCGTTAGAGGCTCCTAACTCTGGTTTTAGGCTACCGCCGGTATTTGGAGTCAGTGATTAAAGGGTCTAACGCTCACTTTTCAGCCGCGACTTTTCCATACCGCAGATCCCCTTACGTCAATTGCGTATCCTATCTTTTCAATGGGATCTTCCTAACGCCGGTATTTAGAGTCGTTTCTGAAGTGAGCGTTAGAGCTCTAACGACAAAACTCCAGCCGCAGGAAAATAGCAGGAGTTAAGAGCTTTCTGGGCTAACGCCGGTTCATAAAGCTCTTAACTACTGTACTCTAAAGTACACTAACACCCATAAACTACCTATGTACCCCTAAACCGAGGTCCCCCCACATCGCCGCAACTCGATTACATTTTTTTAACCCCTAATCTGCCGACCGCCACCTACGTTATACTTATGTACCCCTAATCTGCTGCCCCTAACACCGCCGACCCCTGTATTATATTTATTAACCCCTAATCTGCCCCCCACAACGTCGCAGACACCTGCCTACACTTATTAACCCCTAATCTGCCGAGAGGACCTGAGCGCTACTATAATAAAGTTATTAACCCCTAATCCGCCTCACTAACCCTATCATAAATAGTATTAACCCCTAATCTTCCCTCCCTAACATCGCCGACACCTAACTTCAATTATTAACCCCTAATCTGACGACCGGAGCTCACCGCTATTCTAATAAATGTATTAACCCCTAAAGCTAAGTCTAACCCTAACACTAACACCCCCCTAAGTTAAATATAATTTTAATCTAACGAAATTAATTAACTCTTATTAAATAAATTATTCCTATTTAAAGCTAAATACTTACCTGTAAAAAAAAATCCTAATATAGCTACAATATAAATAATAATTACATTGTAGCTATTTTAGGATTAATATTTATTTTACAGGCAACTTGGTAATTATTTTAACTAGGTACAATAGCTATTAAATAGTTAAGAACTATTTAATAGTTACCTAGTTAAAATAATAACAAAATTACCTGTAAAATAAGTCCTAACCTAAATTATAATTAAACCTAACACTACCCTATCAATAAATTAATTAAATAAAATACCTACAATTGCCTACAATAAAACCTAACACTACACTATCAATAAATAAATTAAATACAATTTCTACAAATAACTACAATTACATAAACTAACTAAAGTACAAAAAATAAAAAAGAACTAAGTTACAAAAAATAAAAAAAATATTTACAAACATAAGAAAAAATATTACAACAATTTTAAACTAATTACACCTACTCTAAGCCCCCTAATAAAATAACAAAGACCCCCAAAATAAAAAAATGCCCTACCCTATTCTAAATTAATAAATTTAAAAGCTCTTTTACCTTACCAGCCCTGAACAGGGCCCTTTGCGGGGCATGCCCCAAGAAAATCAGCTCTTTTGCCTGTAAAAAAAAACATACAATACCCCCCCCCAACATTACAACCCACCACCCACATACCCCTAATCTAACCCAAACCCCCCTTAAATAAACCTAACACTAAGCCCCTGAAGATCTTCCTACTTTGTCTTCACCTCACCGGGTATCACCGATCGGTCCTGGCTCCGATATCTTCATCCAACCCAAGCGGGGGCTAGACATCCACTGAAGAAGTCCAGAAGAGGGTCCAAAGTCTTCCTCCTATCCGGCAAGAAGAGGACATCCGGACCGGCAAACATCTTCATTCAAGCGGCATCTTCGATCTTCTTCCATCTGGTGCGGAGCGGGTCCATGTTGAAGCAGCCGACGCGGATCCATCCTCTTCTTCCGGCGTCTCCCGACGAATGACGGTTCCTTTAAGGGACGTCATCCAAGATGGCGTCCCTCGAATTCCGATTGGCTGATAGTATTCTATCAGCCAATCGGAATTAAGGTAGGAATATTCTGATTGGCTGATGGAATCAGCCAATCAGAATCAAGTTCAATCCGATTGGCTGATCCAATCAGCCAATCAGATTGAGCTCGCATTCTATTGGCTGTTTCCGATCAGCCAATAGAATGCGAGCTCAATCTGATTGGCTGATTGGATCAGCCAATCGGATTGAACTTGATTCTGATTGGCTGATTCCATCAGCCAATCAGATTATTCCTACCTTAATTCCGATTGGCTGATAGAATACTATCAGCCAATCGGAATTCGAGGGATGCCATCTTGGGTGACGTCATTTAAAGGAACCGTCATTCGTCGTTCAGTCGTCGGCCAGGATGGATGTTCCGCGGTGGAGGTCTTCAGGATGCTGCCGCTTCGCTCCGGATGGATGCCGCTTGGATGAAGACTTCAATCGGATGGAAGACCTCTTCTGGCCCGCTTGGATGAAGACTTCAGCCGGATCATGGACCTCTTCAGCTCCCCGCTTGGGCTTGGATCAGGACATCGGAGGAGCTCTTCTGGACCGATCGGTGAACCTGGTATGGTGAAGACAAGGTAGGATGATCTTCAGGGGCTTAGTGTTAGGTTTATTTAAGGGGGGTTTGGGTTAGATTAGGGGTATGTGGGTGGTGGGTTGTAATGTTGGGGGGGGGGGTATTGTATGTTTTTTTTTACAGGCAAAAGAGCTGAATTTCTTGGGGCATGCCCCCGCAAAGGGCCCTGTTCAGGGCTGGTAAGGTAAAAGAGCTTTTAAATTTATTAATTTAGAATAGGGTAGGGCATTTTTTTATTTTGGGGGTCTTTGTTATTTTATTAGGGGGCTTAGAGTAGGTGTAATTAGTTTAAAATTGTTGTAATATTTTTCTTATGTTTGTAAATATTTTTTTATTTTTTGTAACTTAGTTCTTTTTTATTTTTTGTACTTTAGTTAGTTTATGTAATTGTAGTTATTTGTAGAAATTGTATTTAATTTATTTATTGATAGTGTAGTGTTAGGTTTTATTGTAGGTAATTGTAGGTATTTTATTTAATTAATTTATTGATAGGGTAGTGTTAGGTTTAATTATAACTTAGGTTAGGACTTATTTTACAGGTAATTTTGTTATTATTTTAACTAGGTAACTATTAAATAGTTCTTAACTATTTAATAGCTATTGTACCTGGTTAAAATAAATACAAAGTTACCTGTAAAATAAATATAAATCCTAAAATAGCTACAATATAATTATAATTTATAGTGTAGCTATATTAGGATTAATTTTACAGGTAAGTATTTAGCTTTAAATAGGAATAATTTATTTAATAAGAGATAATTATTTCGTTAGATTTAAATTATATTTAATTTAGGGGGGTGTTAGTATTAGGGTTAGACTTAGCTTTAGGGGTTAATACATTTATTAGAATAGCGGTGAGCTCCGGTCGGCAGATTAGGGGTTAATAATTGAAGTTAGGTGTCGGCGATGTTAGGGAGGGCAGATTAGGGGTTAATACTATTTATGATAGGGTTAGTGAGGCGGATTAGGGGTTAATAACTTTATTATAGTAGCGCTCAGGTCCTCTCGGCAGATTAGGGGTTAATAAGTGTAGGCAGGTGTCGGCGACGTTGAGGGGGGCAGATTAGGGGTTAATAAATATAATATAGGGGTCGGCGGTGTTAGGGGCAGCAGATTAGGGGTACATAAGGATAACGTAGGTGGCGGCGCTTTGCGGTCGGCAGATTAGGGGTTAATTATTGTAAGTAGCTGGCGGCGACGTTGTGGGGGGCAGATTAGGGGTTAATAAATATAATATAGGGGTCGGCGGTGTTAGGGGCAGCAGATTAGGGGTACATAGGGATAATGTAAGTTGCGGCGGTTTACGGAGCGGAAGATTAGGGGTTAATAATATAATGCAGGGGTCAGCGATAGCGGGGGCGGCAGATTAGGGGTTAATAAGTGTAAGGTTAGGGGTGTTTAGACTCGGGGTACATGTTAGGTTGTTAGGTGCAGACGTAGGAAGTGTTTCCCCATAGGAAACAATGGGGCTGCGTTAGGAGCTGAACGCTGCTTTTTTGCAGGTGTTAGGTTTTTTTTCAGCTCAAACAGCCCCATTGTTTCCTATGGGAGAATCGTGCACGAGCACGTTTTTGAGGCTGGCCGCGTCCGTAAGCAACTCTGGTATCGAGAGTTGCATTTGCGGTAAAAATGCTCTACGCTCCTTTTTTGGAGCCTAACGCAGCATTTTTTTGAACTCTCGATACCAGAGTTAATTTTATGGTGCGGCCAGAAAAAAGCCCGCGTAGCGTTAACAGCCCATCTACCGCCAAACTCCAAATCTAGGCCTAAGTGTGGAACCCAGGCAATCCCCCATAAATTTTAAAACCGGGACAGGGGGCCTGCAACGTCATGGCGCTCTATCTTTCTAATATGAGTATGTCTTATGATGGATATGTAGCAGTGAGTTCTATACCCCGCTTCTCCTATGCAATATAGTCTGACTCTACGACACTACAGAAGATTAGGGCTGTAGATGAGTAGCCCCCCCTTTTCCTTCTCTCTTGGTACCTGGTGAGTTAGTTTCATCTTAGTCTGTAGATCAGTGTTCCTAGTCTGGGTGTGTCCTATTGTTACGTAGTGGAATATTGGCATTCTTCTATCTACGCCCCCCGGGTGGTAAAGAGCTTAAGTGAGCGGCAAATTACACCGCCGTCTATTGGGACATGAAGCAGATTCAGGGAGTTAATATGTGCAGAATGTTTTGCTGGGGGATTCTAATAGGGCAACCAGGCCTAGTGCCGCAGCTGGGCGGCCCCTATTCTATCAATGCTTCTAGTGGTTTGAGCTCCCCATGTGTTATAGATTGTGTTTTCCTTTCTAAGTGTGCCTAGCTATTTGCCTATCAGGGTGTGTACACTGCATCTCCTGGTACGTCAGGTCATCATAAAACATTTACAAACAGTGATTTCCCTCATTCTCAACTAGGACATATACCCTTTTTAGGGGGTTGGTACATGCAGTGTCAGCAATAAGGGGTAAGATGTATTAGCAAGTAAGTGGGTACAACAGCAACACATATGCATAATATATTAAGCTATAACATTCACAAGAACATACGACCTGAGAGCTCATCTGAAATGACCGGTACCCTGTCCCGGTGGTGAAAAAGGTATCGCCCATAAACTGGGAAGAGTCACTTTTGGGTTTACTGATTTTCTCTCTGTCCCCCACCGTGGTTATTCCGTGGGGCAGCTACGTCGTCCAGAAGAGGACCAATATCAAGGCCAAGCGCTTGAGCAAATCCTGGAAGGTCCTCTGGGGTTCTGAGGATGTGAGTAGTGTTGTCTTTGGTTGCTATAAGGCAGGTGGGGAACCCCCAAGGGAATCCTTCTCTCTCTCAGTGCCATGGTGATGTGCCGCAGGTCTCTTCTCTTCTGTAGTGTTGTGGGGCAAAGGTCTGAATACACCTGGATCTCTGTTCCCCTGAATGTGATGGGGTGTTTTGTTCTGGCCAGTTTTAGGACCTCTTCTTTGTCTCTGAAGGAGAGGAATTTCAATATAACGTCTCTTGGTGGAGCTCTATTCGGGGGCTTTGGGCGTAGAGCCCTATGGGCTCTCTCTATCTGCAATTCTTGCGCAGAGTCGTTGCTTTTGAGGTATCTAACAAATTCCTGGATAAATTGTAGTAAAGCAGGCGGGTCTACTGTCTCGGGGATGCCCCTCAACCGCAGATTGTTCCGCCTGCTCCGGTTTTCAAGGTCCTCCACACGGTCCATTAGAGCTTGCACATTGCCCTCTTGAGCCTGTATGAGATTGGACTGTTGTTGCACATCTGTGTTTAGAGTTTCCTGTTTCTCCTCAACCTGAGTTACACGTCTATCCACAGCCATAATATTTTTTTAAGCTCCCCGAACATGTTCTTAAAGTCCTGCATAGCATTCTTTATATCTTCTTTAGAGGAAAGATGGGTAATATCGTTCTTTGTGAGATAATGATGCATTGGTGTACAAAGCTCTTGATCTTGCATATGGGCTGTGATGGATGGCTCCACCACTGCATGTATTGTTTTATTGGAGGGTAAGGCTGTGTCCGCCGAGATCAAATAGTTTTCCATATTAGAGGATTGTGCACCTTTTGGTTTGAGGTTCCTTTTGCTAGTCATATTCAAATGTTATAAGATTCCCCAGTGTACTCCTATATTTGCTTGGTGTTTGCAGATCTGCCTGCTGTTTTATTTATTTATTTATTTTATATTTATTTTATTTTTTTTTAAGATTGCGGCCTGTGCTTGTGAGTGAACTCAAGATATGTGGCTTGTAGATTGATCTAGTGAGATGATAGGTTTTTAACGTTGCACTAGAGTCTTCCCAGAGTGTTCTTGAGGGCAATTGACCTGTATCTGAGTTAGCCCCTCTGTTAATCTTACTGCCCCTTTTATTCCCGGCACTCACCAGCCTCTTTGATTGTCGATCTCTGCTCCCGGTTCCCTCCGGTGTGTGTCTGTGAAGTCCTGGGGAGTTAGGAGCTTCAGATAGCAGCCTGCACCTCAGGAGTGATGTCCGCTTTAGGCCTCTATTTGCAGGGCTCTCGCCACCAGTGTCTCCGGCGGGCCACGTGGATGCGGTCCTCACTCGAGTGTTGCGATCTGTGGCAGAGCAGAGGGAGCCCTATTTTAGGGCCTCTGAAGGTCCGTCTTTTCTCAGCTTTGTCCGGTGCGAATGGAGCCCGCTGCGCTCGCGTACAGCTGCCAGGCCTCAGGGCCTTCTCTGCCTCCGTGTGCAAGTAGGCCACGTGGGTGTTGTCTAAGCGGTCGGAGATTGTTGCGGAGGCTACGGGCTCTTGGGCTATTGGAAAGTCTGCTCACCCCAGTTTCCGATGTGGAAAAATATGGGTCCGGAGTCGTTTGGCAGCCCTTTAACATGTGCGTGCCTCTCTGGTGACCGGGAGAGTCACGGTCCTCTGCAAAATGTATGATTGTTCCTCACAGACGTCTCCAATTGTTATACCGGAGGGTTCCAGAGATTATATTAGGGGTTGCCAAGGTTTTTAGGGATAATTAAGCTATTTAATCATACTGAGTTTAAGCAATTTCCACAAGGGACTACAGAGCTCTAAGGAATAGCAGCCATCTCAGTTCATGGCCAGGCTCCGCCCCGACAGTATTAGATTTTTAAGATAATTGAAACATATATATATATCCGCATAACAGGCCCATGAGTTACAAATAAGTGTACATGAAAAATGAAGTAACAGCACCACCAGGAGGTATGTGTATGGAAGTTACTAAGATATGAAACATTAAGGAACGGCCAATCAGAGTTCATCACACAAACACAACTTGAGTCAGGATGCTCTCACAGACATGATAACAATATTTCAAAATTCTATCCAATCAGATGTACAGATACCATATCCCATGGTGCATCTCATGTTTACTTCACCATATAAAAGTCCATTACACGTTGCCATCTTTGTCAGTTCTCTAATGTCTGCTGGTGTATTGTTTTTTATATATTATAAATATATTATATCTACACAACTCGGCAGGCATGACACCTCCCAGGTTCGCCAAGTCGGAGAGTGCTGCACTGGTCAACGCCGTCCAGAAGTTTTATCCGCAGCTGTTTGGGAATAAAAAGAAGTCAACAGATGTGATTGTTAAGAAGGCCCTCTGGGTGGGAGTCAATCACCAATAAGGTTCAATTGGTGAAGGGTGTCCAGAGGAGCCAGGATCAGATCATGCGGAGGTTCGGAGATATGAGGTTGCGTCTGCACAAAAAAGTCAACCTCATAAGGGAGTGGGTACAAGCCGTTAAAAGAGATGGAAAGATAATCCAGAACGGAAACTCTACCTACTCCCTTATGAGGTCACTTTATGCAACCTCCTCAATCTCCGGGTCCCCAGCAGATTTCGATCCTCTCCATCCTTGGCCTCTTCTTCTTCCCTCACAGCTGCTGGATTACCAAGTCCGGACCCGGGGGCCAGTGCAGCTGCTTCTCCGTCCGGTGTCCTGGGAGGAGTTGAACTAGAGACTGAACAAGGTAAATATCCTACTTTATATAATATATTAATATTTGAGTAGACTTTTAAGAAATGTGTATATAGTCATATATTCAATCTATATAGATCTCACAACATACGCTACATATGATGTTCAGATATCTGATTTTAGATTCGTCACACATGAAATAGGAGTGATGTTTCTTGTGCTCTTCAGAATATGCGTCACAGAATGAAAATGGAATTGCGCATCCGTGAAATCCCTATCATCCGCCATTTCATACATTGACTATAGAATCATAACCCAGTTATAAATATTATTTGTTATTGTTCAATATTAACAAATATACTATTTCAATCTCGTAATACACCCAATTGAAAATATATCAGAAGTCTTTATGAAATGATACTCATCACACTGCTATATACAAATCAATTCAGATTCACGGATGCGCAATTCCGCATAATCATGATCATGAAAGATAGAATTGCGCACACACGTGAACATGTGTTTGCTGTAACTGGCATCGCTTTACACATGTTGGTCAAATGTATACGTTAATTAGTATATATGTGAAGAATACAGTATCCTTATTTACAATCTTCTACATTATAAAAGCTATACTAGCAAGATCAAAAGAATAAACAATGAAATATAGATATCATTTGATGATAATGCAAGAAGTCAACAAATGAATTAAAGCTACAGTCAACAACATAAAGTTTTGAAAATAAGAATACAGGATCGATTTATTGAGACATTAATTGAGGAAACAATGAACTCATGTGAATAAAAATAGATTATTAGTTTGTCAATGTAAATTTATTTTAAAATTGTTTTTCTACATGGCCTGATTAGTATTAATGATATCCAATCTTCTTTGAATATTTTACAGATAAGGATGTTGGTGCTGGACCCTCAGGCCAGGGTTCGTCACAGCATGGCATGTCTCATTTTAATTTCAATTTGTCTTAGAAACATGGACATAACATTACATAACATAATACATTCACATTTATCGATATTTATATGGATACTATCATTCTCTTTTCTTGTTATTTTAAATTAAGAATCCCGAATCAAAATTTGGATTACATTGTAATACAAATCTAAAATTATGACGATTTGAAGATATCGCTTCTATTCTTGATATCTTCATTTTACTGTAAGATTAGTTTCATGGCCAATTTATATTCTGCCCCTGTGTAGTGCTTGACATTTTTTGGATATATTTTGACAACAATCACACATTTTTGCATATGTTTCTATTTGAAAAATATACATTACATACGTTTTTGGGTTGTTATCATTTAAGGGACATGAAAACAAACTTTTAAATTTACGGATTTAGACACGTGATTTTCACAAATTTTTTAAAATCACAGGCTGGATTTTATTTAAAAATTAATCCAATTACAATTTTGAGCTTCATGTCCTTTTAAGAGAGGATAATTAAAGAATCTTGATGATATCCTTAAATTACATATTTTATTGTAATTGCATGCTCCATACCATTCATTACATCAACATATGGACTCAACAATTCATTAACAGCGACATTGTCAAATTAAGATATTTAAATATTAAAGGGACACTGACCACATATTATTTCTGTTGTCATTCAGATAGAGCATGCAATATTAATCAACTTTATTATTTACTCCTATAATCATATTTTCAACATTCTCTTGGTATCTTAATTTGAAAAGCAAGAATGTAATTTTAGCTGCAGGTCAGGTCCATTTTTGGTGACCAACCTGGATTATCATTAATATTTTTATATTTCTTTCTTTTAGGTTGTGACTCAACATGGCTCATGCTAGAAAGTCTAGCACATATAGAGCAGGCCTTGTTGAGGAACTCGCTGTTCCTGGGAAGGATGCATGACACCATTCATACCCAGCTCCAGGTTCAGCGTTCAACTCTACTACGTATAAGGCATGTAGAGTCAATGCTTGAATCTGGAGCTGAGCATGCACAGGACAATGAAGGTGATGCCCAGTAAGTGGAGGATCTGGAGATGCTCCAAGGTCGCACATAAGATTCTTCCGTCCACATGTTACTGTTTGGTTTTATTTTGTTGTCATTTGGCCTTTTGTTTATGTTGTTTTGTGTTGTGCCTGTTGCACTCTTTTACCTTGTCAAATGGCTCCAATGGAGCTGTGTTGGCCCTTATCAACTCCCTCCAAGGACTGTGATTCACTCTTTTACCTTGTCAAATGGCTCCAATGGGGCTGTGCTGGCCTTTGTTGGCCCTTGTCAACTCCCTCCAAGGACTGTAATGCACTCTTTTACCTTGTCAAATTGCTCCAATAGGGCTGTGTTGGCCCTTGTCAACTCCATCCAAGGACTGTGATGCACTCTTTTACCTTGTCAAATGGCTGCAATTTTTCAGATGTTTCAACATGTTTTTGGTCAACGTTGTTTATGTTTTATGACATAATAATAAACTACATGTCATTCCACTATTCTTTGTCCTCTTTATTCATGTCATTGATTGAAATCTATAGTTTATGTGGTTAATCCTTAAAGGGACCTGAAACCAAATAATGGACTTTCCTGAATCATAGATCTAATACAATTGTAAATAACTTTAATATTTACATCTCCAATTTAATTAGATTCATTTTCTTGATATACTTTTCCTAAAGCTTTATCTTTGCAAGATTATGATTAGCATAGGAATTAATTTCTATATCTCTATATATATATCTTGCTGTTTGTATATATATATGTATATTTTTAATTTCACATCCATGTGTTCATTTGTAAACTATTCGTGAATTGATGCACCTTTAACAAATGATCCCAGGATTGATAGAATGAGATAATCTCTGTAAAGTTGTAATTTGCTGTAAATAGTATCCTCTCTGTGAATCCTGAAACTGATTTTTTTGTATTTCATGTCCCTTTAAGTGATGCTGACCACAATTGTTAAGGAATGGATCTGCATTTCTAATGCGTTTTTGTCCTTTTTACATGAACAAGGACATATAATCTTATTTTAAAAAGACTCTTATTTGAATGTTGACAGCACATGTATTCCAATTTCAATTATATCTTTTTGTAGTAGTGTAACCAAATCAATCACTGTGTGTAATGCGCATATATTAGATGATTAATATCTTTCTCTTAATATTTTTTCACTTTAATTATCCTCCGATATATGGCTATAGGTAGGCTGACCATATTTCAACTCGAATAAGTGACACGTTTGATCAATACATGTGTCATTATTGTTGTTCCCAAACAATATAAACATATCTGAAAACATCAATGACATATGTATTTATCATGTGTACCTTTTAAATGGTAAAGATGGACACCATAGCTATAGTTAAAGGGACAGTTAAGTCCAAAAAAAAGTTTCATGATTTAAATAGGGCATGCAATTTTAAACAACTTCCCAATTTACTTTTATCACCAATTTTGCTTTGTTCTCTTGGTATTCTTAGTTGAAAGCTAAAACTAGGAGGTTCATATGCTAATTTCTTCGACCTTGAAGACTGCCTCTAATCTGAATACATTTTGACTACTATAAGGCATTAGTTCACATGTTTCATATAGATAACATTGAGCTTATGCACGTAAAGTGACCTAGGAGTGAGCATTGATTGGCTAAACTGCATGTCTGTCAAAAGAACTGAAATAAGGGGGCAGTCAGCAGAAGCTTAGATACAAGATAATAACAGAAGTAAAAAGTATATTAATATATAACTGTGTTGGTTGTGCAAAACTGGGGAATAGGTAATAAAGGGATTAGCTTTCTTTTTAAACAACAAAAATTCTGGTGTTGACTGTCCCTTTAACATATAATATATAACACATCCCTATTTTCCGAATGCATCTCCTAGCATTATTTCTCAGTTAAAGGGACATGAAACACAATAATCCAAAGATTTCCATTTATTGTTACAATGTATTTAAAATTGCAATGTCGTACATAATCATGTAACCTAAAATGTTGTTTTCATGTCTATTTAAACCATGCTGCTTGCTAAATAGTTTAGTTAATAATCCTCTGCTTCTACTGAAATATCTCCTTATTTTCACTAATGGATTCTATTTCATATATCACAGTATTACGTTATCTAGCGTGACATTCATAGCTAGCAATATAGACACATACTAGTTTCTAAAATATAAATATGTTTCTTATTGATATGCCAAGCTATCAAATGAGTCCTTGTATTGGCTAACATTTTTACTTGATCTCGGATGCGCCATGTTGCTTAAGACGTCACCTGCCAGGCTGTCCAATGAGTCCTTGTATTGGCTGACGTTTTTACGCGATCAAAGATGCGCCTTTTATTGGATGGCGTTTTTACGTGATCAAGGATGCGCCTTTTATTGGATGGCGTTTTTACGCGATCAAGGATGCGCCTTTTATTGTATGACGTTTTTACGCGATCAAGGATGCGCCTTTTATTGGATGGCGTTTTTACGCAATCAAGGATGCGACTTTTATTGGATGGCATTTTTACGTGATCAAGGATGCGACTTTTATTGGATGGCGTTTTTACGCAATCAAGGATGCAACTTTTATTGGATGGCGTTTTTACGCGATCAAGGATGCGCTTTTTATTGTATGACGTTTTTACGCGATCAAGGATGCGCCTTTTATTGGATGGCGTTTTTACGCAATCAAGGATGCGACTTTTATTGGATGGCATTTTTACGTGATCAAGGATGCGACTTTTATTGGATGGCGTTTTTACGCAATCAAGGATGCAACTTTTATTGGATGGTGTTTTTACACGATCAAGGATGCGCCATGTTAATTAAGACGTCACATGCCAAGGTGTAAAAACCGTCCGATTGGCTTACGAAGTCCCGCAATATTTGAATATGCATGTAAACCACGTTTGTGAATGAGAAGCCAAGTTTAAAACCATGTCGAGTATGGATTGTGTGAATCATGTACATTGTTGACCAATAGCTGATAAAGAACACAACATTCTCTTTTGATGGCTGTCTGGTTGACTAAACGAATGAAAGCAAAATGTTTTCCTGCATAAGATATTTTGAGGCAAGTGCAAATCCATGAATATAGTCCATTTTGTTTAATATGTTTGTCAATAATATGTTCCTTTATATGAATAATGACTGTGTTGTGTTTACTTTTCAACATATCGAATTCCGAAATATGCGCTATTGTATTTGAATCAAGTAATCAATATGCATTTATCTTTATCATATGCTAAATATATGAGATGCCTACTTCTTCTAGAGCTTATGTCGTGGTATTTTTTATGAAAGGGTCATTATACACTCATTTTTAAAACACAAATATGTTTTTTAAATCTATTTATTTAGTCCTTTTTTTCATAATCAATGTCTAGTTTTGCTTATGTTTAAATAACATTGCAGTGACTTTCTGACTCCTCGCCAAGCCTCAAAGTTTGATGTGAGTACCATCAGCTACCTTCTCCAGCTTGCTCCTGTTTGTGTAAAGGGTCTTTTCATATGCAAATGAAGGGGTATTGTCTTTTTTTCCACTTGTAATGGGCTTTCCAGCTATCTTTTCAACATAGCTAAACTGATTTTCTAAGTAAGTCTTTAAACAGTTTTCTCATGGATTTTGATATCAGTATGTGGTCATCTTGTTGTAGTAGCGTCTATTACATGCAGTTCTCTGGAAAAGATTGTATACTGTCCCTTTAATGTAAATGTTGAGTATTGTGTCATGTATGAGTTCCACAATGGTTAATCTCCAAATATATTAGTGTGAGCATATATTTCTTTAGTAACTCATAAAAGGACTTGAAACCATATTCCTTGTAAATAAAATGTCTTTCTTAAATAATTCAAACAAAATAATGTCTCTTTAAGAAAATAGACTTTATTTAACACGTCAATAAAAAATTCTATTCCAATATTTCTTGTTTGAACAAGTACATGTAGATATACCAACAATCACAAAAGATTAGTATATGTTAGCAAATGTCATTTTTTAAAGGGACAGTCTTGAAAACCAATAATGATTTTAATTCTGAAAAATGCATTTTTTTTTTTCCTTCAAATTATCTCAAACGTTTCTCACCAATTTATCATAGTTCTCTTGTTATTCTTAGTTGCTAGCTAAACCTAGGAGGTTCATGTGCTCATTTCTTAGAGCTTGAAGAGTGCATCTAATCTGAATGCATTTTGACCACTAGAGGGCATTTTGATAGCATTTTCATATAGAAAACCTTGAGCTCATACAGCATAGTTACCCTGGATTGATCAGTGATTGGCTAAAATGTTGTTCTGTCAAAATAACATAAATAAGTGGTAATTTTTCAGAGGCATAGATACAAGGGTAATCACATAAGTCACACGTGTATTTCTCAATGTTTTTTTTGCAAACTTGATAATGCGTAATACAGTGTTTTCTTTGTAAACAATAATATTCTGACTGTCCCTTTAAGCTGTGTTATTGGCATTCAAACAGTAATATGCCATCATATATAATTGTAATGGTCATTTTGTTTGAGATTAGGGAAACAGTTTGGACATCACATCACAGAAACCAATCAATATCATGAACAAGGATAGGTATGTGATGATGTGGTGCCCACACACTTGTAACCCACACTCTGCAAACAATCTGCCTCCATGGACCCGGTCCCATAGAAGCAGATTATATACAGACGCCTAGATTTAAAGTTTTGCGTTAGCCGTCAAAACCAGCGTATAGTGCTTCTAACGCTGGTTTTTACAGCCCGCTGGTATTTAGAGTTCAGTTCCCGACACTCCAAAATCTCCGAACGCAGAAATCTCTACCGACAGCTCAGACCCAGGAGTTAACATCTACCGACAAAATAAACATCCTTGAATCACAAAACAAATATTACACAAAGTACACTTACACTCATACAAACACTACACTATATTTATTTTTCATATGTAATATTTTTTCATCAAAATAGAAAGGATCAAACTTGCGAGATCTCGGGTGTTAGAAAAAAAACCCAACACAAATCCATTTTGCCATTGACTTACATTGACAGACGGGAAAAGACACTCATATAGCTACATCTAACTAATAATATTATCACAAACATACACTCATCAATGCATGCAAACAATATACACCACATTACATACACAAAGAATTTATTTATTACGAAATGAGCATGATTTAGCTACTTTTTCACACAAGACCATGACATCACTCACTTTACGCTCAAAACCAGTCTTGGATATTATTTACACACACATTTTGAGTCTCCATTGACTTCTATGGGGAAGACGTGCTCGTGCACGTGACAGACAGATTTCCCTAACGCACGCAAAAAGCGTAGACAAAAAACTCTAAATACCAGCGCTAGAATTCTGTAACTAACTCATGTTTTTCTGCGTTAGACCCAGCTATGACAAATAGATCAAGAAATGGCTATTTCCCTATGGTGGACTTACGGAGTTTACTTATGGGAAATTCACAACAACATTAAATTGTTTGATACTTTTACATTACATCAACTACAAATCAACATCACTAGTAACAAACATTTTCAACAATTACATCAGATTTAAACGGACACAAAAATAATTGCAACATTTCAGGATTCACAAACAGTAGACAATGGGAAACACCTCTCATTTACCTTTATTATTGCATTTCATTTATTCAACTCATATGCTTGCAGCAACAGCATATCTACATAGGCTTAACACATGATCAGTCATGGATGCACATACATTACTTTTATCATTCACTCATACATGTGCATTCAAATGATGGGGGGAAAAACACATTACCTTCTCTCTAGGAATCACGAAATAGAAAATAGGGATTTTAATGTACTTTTAACATCATGATTCGATCACAATAAACCATTAGGAATTACGTACAATAAGAACATCATTACAACAGATTACAGCTGTCACTTTATGGGAAGGAACAACAATGCTATACTGCTTTATAGAAATCAGCATATGTGGGAGACAATCACAATATATACGTAGATGTACATAGCACGCATCACGCAACCACACAATAACAATGTAGGAAAATACAACAACACAATGAGGATTTCATAACTACACAGGCAGGTTAATAATATGATGACGTCATTAGAAGATTCAACCATACACATTACAGCTTTACGACTGTACCGCCCCTTTCAGAAATTTAGCACACAATACAACATATACGTAAACAACAGTTTGGAACATCATTATTATGGCGATTTTAAAGGGATGCGTACTAAATATTGTCAGCTCGCAAATCACTTATATATACAATACTACAGATGACAGACGGAAGTTCTGAATTATTATGCCGATTTTAATGGGACGCATACAATATTTACATCTCGCCAATCACTACAGATGACAGCCGGAAGTTCTTCAGTATTAGTGCGATTTTAAAGGGATGCATACAATATTTACATCTCGCAAATCACTTATATTTACAATACTACAGATGACAGCCGGAAGTTCTGAATTATTATGCCGATTTTAAAGGGAAGCGTACAATATTGACATCTCGCCAATCACTTATATATACAATACTACAGATGACAGCTGTTACTTTATCGTTTAAAAACAATATTGCAGCAACATTGATCGATCACATTCTATGCATACATTATACACTTTCATTCATGTTAGCGTGGACGTGTGCTTTTTACTATAAGATCGCGTTTAATAAATATTTATTACGCATATGAACAAACATTACAAACATGTACTGTATGTGGGATATTTTACACTTTCACATTGAGATTCATTGGTGGAAAACAACATTTCAGCAAACACCTAAAAAAATGCCCACTTTGAAAGCATTCGCGCCGCTCACATACAAACAAGTGAATACAATCAGCAATCATTACAAACTCACTACCATTGGACTAATTGCACTATAAATCCCCCAAACAACATGGCCAAAGCGTCCATGGTGATCGACATTGTATCAATTCGCTTCTGTGTTTTTGCATACCTTGTTACTCCTTGCGCTGTGTTTGCTCTGCTGTTTGGCTTCGTGCTGCTAAGCTTGGCAAATATGGATGACGATGATCTGGTAGACGCTGCTGGTGGTGCTGTTGGCCAAGTAGCGGTTGATAGAATCAGACAGCCTCGGCGGCTCCGAGTGAGACAAAGGGCTCGTCTGATTCGAGGTCCTTGTGTATACAGGGTAAGACCCACCTTGGAAAACATGAGCGACTTCGAGGTTTATGACAAGTATAGGCTCAATCGCGAACAGCTCATTGGCCTTTACAATGTTCTTAGACCTCATCTGGAGCCACGTATAAGAATAAGGACTGCTGTCCCTGGCATCACTAAGATGCTAAGTTGTATATACGTCCTGGCCTCCGGGAGTTTTCAATCAGGAGAGATGTACATGCATGGCCTGTCTCAAGGTACATTCTCTGGGGTGTTTGATCACTTTCTGGACGCCATGGTACGTATCAGTAAGCACTACATAGGATTCCCACAGAATGATGGTGATTGGAGACGCCTGAAGTGGGAATTCTTTGCTATTGCTGAATTGCCCAATGTCTTGGGAGCAATTGATTGTACCCACATTGCGCTGCGTGCTCCAGCTGATGACTTGCCCTTCCGAAATCGCAAACATTTTCATAGCCTCAACGTGCAGTATGTTTGTGATGCACGGATGAGGATTATGCAGGTGTGTGCAAATTTTGGGGGAGCTTGTCATGATGCCCGCATCCTCTCTCTCCGTGTGGCGGCAGTTTGAGGAAAGACAAATGCCCCCTGGGTATCTCGTTGGTGAGTATTTGTGCACCACATGGTTAATTAGTTAGACAATTGCCACTGTAGTCTTAAACTGTTAGTGTAATGTGCAGCTATAGGATGCAATTTAACCATTTCTTTCTCTTTCCGCAAATGTCTAGTTTTAGTTCAAAACAGATATGTAGCATGTCTTACCTTAAATGCTTAGATAGAGAATGCAATTTATGTATGCAATTTATGTAGCATGTTTTAGCTTAAATGGGCAGATTGAAAATGCAATTTAACCATTTAGTTTGTATCTTAGCAAAGGTCTGGTTTATGTGAAATACGCATATGTAGCATGTCTTAGCTGAAATGCTCAGATGGCGAATGCAATTTAACCATGTCATTGTCTATTTCCGCAAATGTCTAGTTTTAGCTCAAAGCAGATATGTAGCATGTCTTACCTTAAATGGGAAGATTGAAAATGCAATTTAACCATTTAGTTTGTATTTTAGCAAAGGTCTGGTTTATGCGAAATACGCATATGTAGCATGTCTTAGCTGAAATGCTCAGATAGCGAATGCAATTTAACCATGTCATTGTCTCTTTACGCAAATGTCTAGTTTTAGCTCAAAGCAGATATGTAGCATGTCTTACCTTAAATGGGCAGATTGAAAATGCAATTTAACCATTTAGTTTGTATTTTAGCAAAGGTCTGGTTTATGCGAAATACGCATATGTAGCATGTCAGCTGAAATGCTCAGATAGAGAATAAGATTGAACTAGATTATTTATTTTTAATTTAAACATTTGTTATTGGATTATCTTGTACACAAAAAAATTTGTTTAATATACTTAAATTTTTGTGGATTAAATTTTAATTTTGTTCTGTTCATAATTTATAGGTGATTTTGGTTACATGAGCCGGCCTTGGCTCATTACGCCGTTACGTAACCCTACTGATGAGGCTCAGGAGCGCTACAATAGGGCGCACAAGAGAACTAGGGCTGTGGTCGAGAGAATGTTTGGGCTCCTCAAAATGAGATTCTGGTGCCTTGACAGGTCGGGAGGAGCCCTCCAGTACAGCTCTCAGAAGGTGGCTAAGATCGTTATAGCCTGTAGCGTCCTGCACAATATTGCACAGCGGGCTGGGATGCTGCAGGCCGTCCAGGCACCCCGAAACCGCTTCAGAGATGAGGAGGACGATCCTATTCTAGAGGGGCCATTCCGGGACGAGGGGCTCAATGTCAGAGCAGACATCATCAACCGCCACTTCAGACGGTAAATAATAGAAGTTAGATTGGAGTATTGTCAATAGATGTGAACTCTAGGGAAATGACAAGTAGAGAATTGTGCAAACATGTTAGGATTGTTCATCAAATGATAACAATTTTTTTCATTTATTACTATAGGTGATGCTCTGGTCATTGGGTCCTGTAGCAAATCTTTGCCACCTGGTTTTTAAAGACAACATCAGCTGGTAAGTATAAATGTATGGACTGTGGCTGGCAGGAATTTTTCACAAAAATACATCATATGGCATACATTTAAAAAAACTAGTATTTAGTTTACACATTACTTAAAATTTAAATACTCAGAAAGAGATCCTCTAGCATGACTATCCTCTAGCATGACTATGGTTCAAAGTTAGATTCAAAGTCACACATTAGAAGTTCGTTATGCTCAATATGACTCATCTTCACACTTGATTGATAGAACATAACACAAGATGCTACACACGCTTCGTAAGCTAGTGACAGAAATTGATTCAGAAATGGGGGGTGGGAGAGGGGTACAGAACTGATTCACACACTTGTAATAATATTTTTAATAACACTTTTCTGCCATTAGGGAGATGACTTCATCTAAAGACTGAAAGTGAAGAATTCGAAGACTGAAAGTGAAGAATTCCCAGACTGAAAGTGAAGAATCCAAGATTGAAAGGGAAGAATACCAATGGGATCATGTCTGGCATTGTCTTTCAAATGTGCTGACCTTGAAAACCTTACAAAGACACGTTCACATGGTAAGTGGCAACTATTTGATGGATTAAGGCTGTGGAGGCATCCTATTGGAGACACTTAGATTATTTTTTTATTTTTAGATGGTATTTCACAGTCCTCTATTTTGGAAATGATGAATAAGACACCTATTGAAGATAAACTGTTTTCTAGAGAATTGACTTTCAAAGACCATGCATAATCCAGGTTGGTTTGCCCAATGCATGCTAGTTAAGAATCACAGGAAGAAGAATGTAAAATATTTTGAAAAGATACATGTCCTATATTAGAATATTTGTAGCTTACATACATTACCCCTACTTTGTGATACAGAAGAATCCAATTATGAACAATCAGACAAAGGAATACATATTATAGTTGATATAGAGTTGTTTGAATGGACATGAAATATTACATTTATGTTCAGCATACATACAGGGAGTGCAGAATTATTAGGCAAATGAGTATTTTGACCACAACATCCTCTTTATGCATGTTGTCTTACTCCAAGCTGTATAGGCTCAAAAGCCTACTACCAATTAAGCATATTAGGTGATGTGCATCTCTGTAATGAGAAGGGGTGTGGTCTAATGACATCAACACCCTATATCAGGTGTGCATAATTATTAGGCAACTTCCTTTCCTTTGGAAAAATGGGTCAAAAGAAGGACTTGACAGGCTCAGAAAAGTCAAAAATAGTGAGATATCTTGCAGAGGGATGCAGCACTCTTAAAATTGCAAAGCTTCTGAAGCGTGATCATCGAACAATTAAGCGTTTCATTCAAAATAGTCAACAGGGTCGCAAGAAGCGTGTGGAAAAACCAAGGCGCAAAATAACTGCCCATGAACTGAGAAAAGTCAAGCGTGCAGCTGCCAAGATGCCACTTGCCACCAGTTTGGCCATATTTCAGAGCTGCAACATCACTGGAGTGCCCAAAAGCACAAGGTGTGTAATACTCAGAGACATGGCCAAGGTAAGAAAGGCTGAAAGACGACCACCACTGAACAAGACACACAAGCTGAAACGTCAAGACTGGGCCAAGAAATATCTCAAGACTGATTTTTCTAAGGTTTTATGGACTGATGAAATGAGAGTGAGTCTTGATGGGCCAGATGGATGGGCCCGTGGCTGGATTGGTAAAGGGCAGAGAGCTCCAGTCCGACTCAGACGCCAGCAAGGTGGAGGTGGAGTACTGGTTTGGGCTGGTATCATCAAAGATGAGCTTGTGGGGCCTTTTCGGGTTGAGGATGGAGTCAAGCTCAACAACCAGTCCTACTGCCAGTTTCTGGAAGACACCTTCTTCAAGCAGTGGTACAGGAAAAAGTCTGCATCCTTCAAGAAAAACATGATTTTCATGCAGGACAATGCTCCATCACACGCATCCAAGTACTCCACAGCGTGGCTGGCAAGAAAGGGTATAAAAGAAGAAAATCTAATGACATGGCCTCCTTGTTCACCTGATCTGAACCCCATTGAAAACCTGTGGTCCATCATCAAATGTGAGATTTACAAGGAGGGAAAACAGTACACCTCTCTGAACAGTGTCTGGGAGGCTGTGGTTGCTGCTGCACGCAATGTTGATGGTGAACAGATCAAAACACTGACAGAATCCATGGATGGCAGGCTTTTGAGTGTCCTTGCAAAGAAAGGTGGCTATATTGGTCACTGATTTGTTTTTGTTTTGTTTTTGAATGTCAGAAATGTATATTTGTGAATGTTGAGATGTTATATTGGTTTCACTGGTAAAAATAAATAATTGAAATGGGTATATATTTGTTTTTTGTTAAGTTGCCTAATAATTATGCACAGTAATAGTTACCTGCACACACAGATATCCCCCTAAAATAGCTATAACTAAAAACAAACTAAAAACTACTTCCAAAACTATTCAGCTTTGATATTAATGAGTTTTTTGGGATCATTGAGAACATGGTTGTTGTTCAATAATAAAATGAATCCTCAAAAATACAACTTGCCTAATAATTCTGCACTCCCTGTATATGTATTTTTAATATTTTAAATGTTATATGCATTATTTGGTATAATTTGAAATGCTGATATTTAAATGTAATATTGATTACACAATATAATGGTATTTTAACTGATGGATAGGTATAGATTTTTTTTTTTAAATATTCCAAAATATATTTATAAAATTTCTTAAAAAGTTAGAGCATAGACACAAGATGATTTTAAATTTATTTTATTTAATGAATATTTTACGACATGTGTGTATTAAATAACTATTGTATTTTTTTTTTCAGATTTTCATCTGTGATGAATTACACTTGTTCTATTTTTTATTTAAAAAAAAAAAAAGAATTTCTTTCGAATAATAAACCTTTTATTATTTTTATAAAAGACCATCTTTTTAACAGATTATAAGAAATATCCATATAATCTGTCAATTAAAAAATTTGTTGACTCCCATGACTGGTAGTTGTCTATTTGACAAGCACATGCATAATATCAAATTATGCATCATGTATTGAATTAATTATTGAAAATCCACTTATTCAGAGAATGTTAAAGTCAAGTAGCTTTTATACATTAATTTTGGAGTGAAATCCATCAATGCTTTTATTGTGTAATTTATAGATGTTACAATTTAAACATATTTTCGGATATGTAGTCAGAATTCGACATAACAACTTTGTTATTTTCACTTTTAAGAAGGGAAAGTGGTTCACTTACATTAAAGTGACAGTGTGGTTGAATTTTAAATAGGTTTATAAGATCTTGTATCTTCCTTAGGTATACAAAAACATTATTTACATAAATCTAGCTTTAAAAATCATGAAAATGGTAAGTCAGTTAACTTCATATTTCGCACAAGCTAGTTATTGGATGCCATATTGATTGATTTTCTGTTCTAGTGGAGTCATTTGAAGGGTCATTTAACTATAGCTAGTTTGTAATATAATTTCACATAATCATTTATCTTAGCTCTTGGTTAGATATCACATATCTATATGTATTTTCATTGCCCTTTAGTTTATTTCTACAATGTTAAATCCACATATTCCTAATGGTTTGGTCCTTAAAGGGACATTCCAAAAATATATTGTGTATTGAATTTTAAACAATACAAATTAATTTTTAAAATATTTTGAATGTACTATTTAATTACATTCAGTCTTTAAATATCAATGCACATGTCTTAGACAATGACATAAGGCATCTATGTGCAACCAACAATCAGCATCAAAATAGCCTATGTAGCTATGTTTTTAATCCAAGAATATATATATTTAAAAGCTAATGAGAGAATAAAACTAAATATGAAGTTAATTTAATATTCTATTAGACATCGAAATACGTAAAGAACATATAGCTTAATGTCCCTTTATGCTGAAGACGGTGAAATCCATCCATTAGAATATATATTTCATTCACAGTGTGGAAAACAATCCAGAAGGTAATCTAAATATGCTTTAGTCACATGTTATACTAAGTTTGAGAAAGGAAGGTGCATAGGTTTATGATCTTTCAAGCATTATTGGGAAATGTCTCCTTAAAGGGACATGAACTCAAAATATCCTTAAAGGGAGACTGATCAAAAAAATTTTCTTTTTTAATTCAGAAAGAGCATGCAATTTTAAGCAACTTTCTAATTGACTCCTAATATCAATTTTTCTTCGTTCTCTTGCTATCATTATTTGAAAAAGAAGGCATCTAATGGTTTTTGTTTCAGTACTCTGGACAGCACTTTTTTATTGTTGGATTAATTTATCCAACAATCAGCAAGGACAACCCAGGTTGGTCACCAAAAATGGGCCGGCATCTAAACTTACATTCTTGCATTTCAAATAAAGATACTTGCGGCTAGATTTGGAGTTTTGTCGGTAACGACCCGAAAAACTAACGCCGGCTTTTTTCTGGCCGCACCATAAAAATAACTCTGGTATCGAGAGTCCACATAAAGGCTGCGTTAGGCTCCAAAAAAGGAGCGTAGAGCATTTTTAATGCAGCTTCAACTCTCGATACCAGAGTTGCTTACGGACGCGGCCAGCCTCAAAAACGTGCTCGTGCACGATTCCCCCATAGGAAACAATGGGGCTGTTTGAGCTGAAAAAAAACCTAACACCTGCAAAAAAGCCGCGTTCAGCTCCTAACGCAGCCCCATTGTTTGCTATGGGGAAACACTTCTACGTCTGCACCTAACACCCTAACATGTACCCCGAGTCTAAACACCCCTAGCATTACACTTATTAACCCCTATTCTGCCGCCCCCGCTATCGCTGACACCTGCATATTATTTTTAATCCCTAATCTGCCGCTCCGTAAACCGCCGCTACTTACATTATCCCTATGTACCCCTAATCTGCTGCCCTAACACCGCCGACCCCTATATTATATTTATTAACCCCTAATCTGCCCCCCACAACGTCGCCTCCACCTGCCTACACTTATTAACCCCTAATCTGCTGACCGGACCTGAGCGCTACTATAATAAAGTTATTAACCCCTAATCCGCCTCACTAACCCTATCATAAATAGTATTAACCCCTAATCTGCCCTCCCTAACATCGCCGACACCTAACTTCAATTATTAACCCCTAATCTGCCGACCGGAGCTCACCGCTATTCTATTAAATGTATTAACCCCTAAAGCTAAGTCTAACCCTAACACTAACACCCCCCTAAGTTAAATATAATTTAAATCTAACAAAATTAATTATCTCTTATTAAATAAATTATTCCTATTTAAAGCTAAATACTTAACTGTAAAATAAATCCTAATATAGCTACAATATAAATTATAATTATATTATAGCTATTTTAGGATTAATATTTATTTTACAGGTAACTTTGTATTTATTTTAACCAGGTACAATAGCTATTAAATAGTTAAGAACTATTTAATAGCTAAAATAGTTAAAATAATTACAAAATTACCTGTAAAATAAATCCTAACCTAAGTTACAATTAAACCTAACACTATACTATCAATAAATTAATTAAATAAACTACCTACAATTACCTACAATTAACCTAACACTACACTATCAATAAATTAATTAAATACAATTGCTACAAATAAATACAATTAAATAAACTTGCTAAAGTACAAAAAATAAAAAAGAACTAAGTTACAAAAAATAAAAAAATATTTACAAACATAAGAAAAATATTACAACAATTTTAAACTAATTACACCTACTCTAAGCCCCCTAATAAAATAACAAAGCCCCCCAAAATAAAAAAATGCCCTACCCTATTCTAAAAACTAAAGTTCAAAGCTCTTTTACCTTACCAGCCCTGAACAGGGCCCTTTGCGGGGCATGCCCCAAGAAGTTCAGCTCTTTTGCCTGTAAAAGAAAAAATACAATACCCAAGCCCCCCAACATTACAACCCACCACCCACATACCCCTAATCTAACCCAAACCCCCCTTAAATAAACCTAACACTAAGCCCCTGAAGATCTTCCTACCTTATCTTCACCATACCAGGTTCACCGATCCGTCCTGAAGAGCTCCTCCGATGTCCTGATCCAAGCCCAAGAGGGGGGCTGAAGAGGTCCATGATCCGGCTGAAGTCTTCCTCCAAGCGGGAGCTGAAGAGGTCCATGATCCGGATGAAGTCTTCTATCAACGGCATCTTCAATCTTCTTTCTTCCGGATCCATCTTGCAGACCTCCGACGCGGAACATCCTGCTGGGCCGACGGACTAAAGACGAATGACGGTTCCTATCAGCCAATAGAATGCAAGCTCAATCTGATTGGCTGATTGGATCAGCCAATCGGATTAAACTTGATTCTGATTGGCTGATTCCATCAGCCAATCAGAATATTCCTACCTTAATTCCGATTGGCTGATAGAATCCTATCAGCCAATCGGAATTCGAGGGACGCCATCTTGGATGACGTCCCTTAAAGGAACCGTCATTCGTCTTTAGTCCGTCGGCCCAGCAGGATGTTCCGCGTCGGAGGTCTGCAAGATGGATCCGGAAGAAAGAAGATTGAAGATGCCGTTGATAGAAGATTTCATCCGGATCATGGACCTCTTCAGCTCCCGCTTGGAGGAAGGCTTCAGCCGGATCATGGACCTCTTCAGCCCCCCGCTTGGGTTTGGATCAGGACATCGGAGGAGCTCTTCAGGATGGATCGGTGAACCTGGTATGGTGAAGATAAGGTAGGAAGATCTTCAGGGGCTTAGTGTTAGGTTTATTTAAGGGGGGTTTGGGTTAGATTAGGGGTATGTGGGTGGTGGGTTGTAATGTTGGGGGGCTTGGGTATTGTATTTTTTCTTTTACAGGCAAAAGAGCTGAACTTCTTGGGGCATGCCCCGCAAAGGGCCCTTTTCAGGGCTGGTAAGGTAAAAGAGCTTTGAACTTTAGTTATTTAGAATAGGGTAGGGCATTTTTTTTATTTTGGGGGGCTTTGTTATTTTATTAGGGGGCTTAGAGTAGGTGTAATTAGTTTAAAATTGTAATATTTTTCTTATGTTTGTAAATATTTTTTTATTTTTTGTAACTTAGTTCTTTTTTATTTTTTGTACTTTAGCAAGTTTATTTAATTGTATTTATTTGTAGCAATTGTATTTAATTAATGTAGTGTTAGGTTAATTGTAGGTAATTGTAGGTAGTTTATTTAATTAATTTATTGATATTATAGTGTTAGGTTTAATTGTAACTTAGGTTAGGATTTCTTTTACAGGTAAATTTGTAATTATTTTAACTATTTTAGCTATTAAATAGTTCTTAACTATTTAATAGCTATTGTACCTGGTTAAAATAAATACAAAGTTACCTGTAAAATAAATATAAATCCTAAAATAGCTATAATATAATTATAATTTATATTGTAGCTATATTTGGATTTATTTTACAGGTAAGTATTTAGCTTTAAATAGGAATAATTTATTTAATAAGAGATAATTAATTCCGTTAGATTTAAATAATATTTAATTTAGGGGGGTGTTAGTGTTAGGGTTAGACTTAGCTTTAGGGGTTAATCCATTTATTAGAATAGCGGTGAGCTCCGGTCGGCAGATTAGGGGTTAATAATTGAAGTTAGGTGTCGGCGATGTTAGGGAGGGCAGATTAGGGGTTAATACTATTTATTATAGGGTTAGTGAGGCGGATTAGGGGTTAATAACTTTATTATAGTAGCGGTGCGGTCCGCTCGGCAGATTAGGGGTAAATAAGTGTAGGCAGGTGGAGGCGACGTTGAGGGGGGCAGATTAGGGGTTAATAAATATAATATAGGGGTCGGCGGTGTTAGGGGCAGCAGATTAGGGGTACATAAGGATAACGTAGGTGGTGGCGCTTTGCGGTCGGCAGATTAGGGGTTAATAAGTGTAGGTAGGTGGAGGCGACGTTGTGGGGGGCAGGTTAGGGGTTAATAAATATAATACAGGGGTCGGCGGTGTTAGGGGCAGCAGATTAGGGGTACATAAGGATAACGTAGGTGGCGGTCGGCAGATTAGGGGTTAAAAAAAATTATTCGAGTGGCGGCGATGTGGGGGGGCCTCGGTTTAGGGGTGCATAGGTAGTTTATGGGTGTTAGTGTACTTTAGAGTACAGTAGTTAAGAGCTTTATGAACCGGCGTTAGCCCAGAAAGCTCTTAACTACTGACTTTTTTCCTGCGGCTGGAGTTTTGTCGTTAGATGTCTAACGCTCACTTCAGACACGACTCTAAATACCGGAGTTAGAAAGATCCCATTGAAAAGATAGGATACGCAATTGACGTAAGGGGATCTGCGGTATGGAAAAGTCGCGGCTGAAAAGTGAGCGTTAGACCCTATTTTGAGTGACTCCAAATACCGGCGGTAGCCTAAAACCAGCGTTAGGAGCCTCTAACGCTGGTTTTCACGGCTACCGCCAAACTCCAAATCTAGGCCTAAGAGAATGAAGAAAATTTGATATTAGGAGTAAATTAGAAAGTGCTTAAAATTTAATGCTCAATCTGAATCACCAAAGAAACATTTTGTGTACAGTGTCCCTTTAAGAGATTTAAAGCGTGTCTTTTACTTCTCTTATCTCATTATCTTGACATACTTTGCTTGAAAAGCATATCGAGATAGGCTCAGTAGATGAAGATTGGTGGATGCACAGAGATGCCTTATGTGATTGGCTCAACCATGTGCATTGAAATTTCTTCTGTTAAGGATATCTAAATAAAAAGATAAATTGAGTTACATTTTAAAGTCAAAACATTTTTGATCTCTACAGATAATTTGATACAATTGTTTGGTTGTAATGTCTCTTTAAAAATAAAGACTCCATTGCACAATAACATATGTGAGCAGTTCATACAAATACAAGCTCGAGGTTTATTTACTAATAACAAACAAACGTGTAGTTTAACATTTATAAACAGATTATCCAAGTTACGGACATTATAACCAGAAATTGCACATTCTGAAATGTTGCGTGGGAAACGTATCTTGAAACACAAGATTTGCATCTTTAAACATTCTAGTCTAATGTCACGCAATAGCACACACTCAATGTGCATTATAAATACACTTAATAGAGCAATGTCAATACTTCACAATAAGTCACGAAATTGATTTTATGAACAATAAATACATACAATGTTAAATGTGTATTAATCCAACGTATTTGTATTAAAGAAACAGACCGATATTAAAATGAGAAATGTCTACAACATTTAATAATGTGACAATATTAGATTTTAACGAGAATTTAAACATTAATATTTAACGGATAACGTATATTAAATCTGCGTCACACATATCCGCATGATAGGCCCATGAGTTACAAATAAGTCTACATGAAAAATGAAGTTACAGCACCACCATGAGGTATGTGTATGGAAGTTACTAAGATATGAAACATTAAGGAACGGCCAATCAGAGTTCATCACACAAACACAACTTGAGTCAGGATGGTCTCACAGACATGATAACAATATTTAAAACTTTTATCCAATCAGATGTACAGATAACATGTCCCATGGTGCATCTCATGTTTACTTCACCATATAAAAGTCCATTACACTTTGCCATCTTTGTCAGTTCTCTAATGCCTGCTGGCAGTTTATATATTTGTTATATATACCTATACAACGCGGCAGACATGACACCTCCCAGGTTTGACAAGCAGGAGAGCGCTGCACTGGTCCACCCCGTCCAGATGTTTTATCCGCAGCTGTTTGGGAACCAGAAGAGGTCGACAGATGCGAATGTTAAGAAGGCCCTCTGGGAGTCCATCACCAATAAGGTTCAATTGGTGTTGGGTGTCCAGAGGAGCCAGGATCAGATCATGCGGAGGTTCGGAGATATGAGGTTGCGTCTGCACAAGAAAGTCGACCTCATAAAGGAGTGGGTACAAGCCCGTCGGAGGGATGGCCGCAAAATTAAACCCGCACGGAAACTCTACCTACTCCCTTATGAGGTGACTTTATGCGAGCTCCTCAATCTCCGGATCCCCAAACGATTTAGATCCTCTCCATCCTCGGCCTCTTCTTCTTCCCTCACAGCTGCTGGATCCAAAACTCAGGACCCGGGGGCCAGTGCAGCTGCTTCTCCGTCCGTTGGCCTGGGAGGAGTAGAAAAAGAGGCTGAACAAGGTAAATATCCTACTTTATATAATATATTAATATTTTAAAATAATTTTAATAAATGTGTATATAGTCATATATTTAACCTATATAGATCTCACAACATACGCTAGATATGATGTTTAGATATCTGATTTTAGATTTGTCACACATGAAATAGGAATGATGTTTCTTGCGTTATCCAGAATATGCGTCACAGAGTGAAAATGGAATTGCGCATCCGTGATATCCCGAGCATCCGCAATTTCATACATTGACTCTCTAATCATAATCCAGTTATAAATATTATTTGTTATTGTTCAATATTAACAAATATACGATTTCCATCTCGTAATACACCCAATTGAAAATATATCATAATTTGTTATGAAATGATACTCATCACACTAATATATCCAAATTAATTCTGATTCATGGATGCGCAATTCCGCATAGAATCATTGCGTAATGATCACAAAAGATAGAATTGCGCACACACGTGAACATGGGTTTGCTGTTACTGTCATTGCTTTACACATGTTGGTCAAATCACGGATGCGCAATTCTGCATAGAATCATTGCGTAATGATCACGAAAGATAGAATTGCGCACACACGTGAACATGGGTTTGCTGTTACTGTCATTGCTTTACACATGTTGGTCAAATCACGGATGCGCAATTCTGCATAGAATCATTGCGTAATGATCACGAAAGATAGAATTGCGCACACACGTGAACATGGGTTTGCTGTTACTGTCATTGCTTTACACATGTTGGTCAAATGTATACGTTAATTAGTATATATGGGAAGAATACAGTATCCTTATTTATAATCTTCTACATTATACAAAATATACTAGCAAGATCAAAAGAATAAACAAGGAAATATAGATATCAATTGATGAGAATGTAAAAATTAAAGAAATGAATTAAAGCTACAGTCAACAACATAAAGATTGGAAAATAAGAATACAGGATCTATTTAATGATACATTAATTGATGAAACAATTAACTTGTGAATAAAAATATATTCTTATTTATTAAATGTAAATGTATTTTTATATTTTTTATATACATGTCCTGATTATTATTAATGATATTATTATTATTCTTTATTTATAAAGCGCCGATTCCGCAGCGCTGCCCATGGGTACAAGGATAACAGTACAGTGGAGAAACAATACGATAAGACACAAAATTTTACAGACAAATACAGGGGGAATTGAGGGCCCTGTTCCCGTGGGAACTTACAATCTAGATGGGTAGGAGGATTGGAAACAGGAGGTGGGGACTGCAGAGGTGAGAATGATATTAGTGAGGAGATAGAGGGGAACTGTTAGTTAATTGGTTAGTTTGGTAATAAGTCGGGTGATAAGCTTCCCTTAACAGAAAGGTCTTTAGGGAACGTTTAAAGGAGGAGATGTTAGGGGCAAGTCTGACATCTCGAGGAAGTGCGTTCCAGAGGGTTGGTACCGCACGAGAGAAGTCCTGTAGTCTAGAATGAGAGGAGGTGATGGTAGAGGATGCGAGAAGCAGGTCGTTGTTGGATCTTAGGGGACGGGCAGGAGCATTGGTGAGGGCTTTGTAGGTCAGGGTGAGAATTTTGAATTTAACTCTGTTGTAAATGGGGAGCCAGTGAAGGGACTCACAGAGAGGCGCAGCAGAAACAGAGCGTCGAGAGAGGTGGATTAGTCTGGCAGATGCATTTAGGACGGATTGGAGGGGAGAGAGGCGGGAGAGAGGGAGGCCAGTTAGTAAGTTGTTACAGTAGTCAAGTCGGGAAATTACCAGGGAGTGGATGAGCCCGAGGGTCCAGCACCAACATCCAATCCTCATTGAATATTTTACAGATATGGATGTTGGTGCTGGACCCTCGGGCCAGGGTTCTCAAGACTATGGTATGTCTTATTTTAATAGCAATTTGCCTTTGAAACATGTACACAACATTACATAACATAATACATTCACATTTGTCGAAATTTATATGGATACTCTAATTATCTTTTGTGTTTATTTCAAATTAAAATAAAAAAAAATGTTTTGATTACATTGTAGTACAAATCATAAATTATGTTAATTTGAATATATCGCTTCTATTTTTGATATGTTCATTTTAATGTTAGATTATTTTCCTGTCCAATTTATATTCTGCCCCTGTGTATTGCTTGTCATTGTTTTTATATATTTTGACAACAATCACACATTTTTGCATATGTTAATATTTTAACAATATACATTACATACGTTTTTGGGTTGTTATCATTTAAGGGACATGAAAACAAAATTACAAAATTACAGATTTAGACACGTGATTTTCACTAATATTTTTAAATCACAGGCTGGATTTAATTGAACAATTAATCTAATAACACATTTTGCGCTTCATGTCCTTTTAAGAGAGGCTAATTAAAGAATATTGTTGATATTCTTAAATTACATATTTTATTGTTATTGCATGCTCAATACCATTCAATACATCAACATATGTTAATGAAAATTCATTAACATCAAAACTGAAACATTAATATATTTAAATCTTAAAGGGACACTGACCACATATTATTTCTGTTGTCATTCACAAAGAGCATGCAATATCAATCAAACATTTTATTTACTCCTATAATCATATTTTAAACATTCTCTTGTTATCTTAATTTTAAAAGCAATAATGTAATTTTAGATGCAGGTCCATTTTTGGTGACCAACCTGGGATGTTCTTGATGATTGTTGTATACCTTCCACGAACAATATTTAATGACCTAAAAAGTGTCAAAGCTGCATTAAAATAAAATAACATACAAATTATAGGAGTAAATGTCAAATTAACTAAAACATTCATTTTAATAAAAAAAAATGTTTTAACCAAATTGATGTCAGTGTCCCTTTAATAATCAATTGATTCATTCCTCATTACATTGTTTGGATGAAACAATATTGATATCTAAATGACATATTCAGTCTTGGACTTATTTTATAGATATAAGCATACTCTAAAGGCTGTGACACACTGCAAGCGATGCGGCGCGAGGCGATGCAGCTGCTCCGCACCGCGTCGCATCACTTCTGAAGTTCAAATATTTCATCTCTGAGCGCTCAGCTACGCGACCTGACGCAGCAGAGTGCTCAGAGATGAAAAGGCAAGACACACTGAGCGCGCACAGCTGCATCTACACGCTGCGCACCGCTCCGCTTGCAGTGTGTCACAGCCTTAACAGCACCATGATTACATATTTGGATGAATAACTTCTGTTTTGCATTGTGATCAGTTGCACAAATGGATCGATATGACATATGGCTTTGGTTTGATTTATCACCCATTTTAATTTAAAATGTTGTTTGTGTGTATTCGTTTAAAAACATTGATTAATGTGAATATTTAGATAAGCAATATAATCATATAAGATGATTTGTGTGTCTAATATAGTCAGCAATTCAACATATGTGAAAGACATCTTTTTATTCAGAATAACCTGGATTCACTCATGCATTTATTCTTCAGATTAGTGCTCTATTGTTCTCAGTTCTAAGTATAATTTTTTTAAAAATCGATAATGATGTGACTTAGTGATGTCCAAACTGTGATCACTAATAGATATCTATATCATTCATAGATCTAGTTCTTGTTGGGAGCCCGGGGTGATCCAGCACCGACTTGGAAATTGTTTCCAAGCATTCTGGTAAGTCCATTGACTCATTCATATGTCATTGAAGGTGTATTTGTAATATATATTATGATCATGATTCTGATGAAGCATTACATTTGACTCAAACATATAATTTAGTACTATGATTATATCTCTAATTTATTTAAATATTGAAAGATTAATATCTCAAAGCTTCTTAGTCTACACCTTTGTTGTTCAGGAGATGGATAACATATGTTTGTTGTTCTTTTAAATTGTGTAAACAATCATGAAGTGATACACACATGAGAACTCTCAAATGTTGCATGTACTCTTATTTTGTGAATTTATATGAAATCCAAACACTAACATTAAATTCTTACTCATTTAGAATAACATATCTAATGTCATTTGTATGCTCCATCAAAATGATGTAAATCATAACTTTGGATCAGTATATCTTTAATGCAACATTGATGTGTGTCTTGTAGCAACAGTAGCATATGTTATAATATGTGATATTAACGTGTACACAACATGTTATGTTTTACAGATATTGATGTAACATGTGGGACGGAGGAGGAAGAGGCGGCCATGGAGTCTGATGGTATGTGAAAGCTATCTAACATGTATCCAACATGTCTCATTGTTTGTAAACATTCTCATGATGAAATTCAAAGTCTACATCTTTGACACTTTAAAAAGGATTATTCCTTTTCTTTTAGAATCCACTACTGCCCCCTTTCCATATCATGCAGCATGAACATATGCTTGTATTATGTTTTAATTTATGTCTTATTTTTAATGAATGACATCATGATGTCACTTGCATATTCAATGACAAACCACAATAATCATCTTCTTATTGGACAGACACTCCTTGCTATTCATTTGAGTGCCTATATGCATACCATATCCTTATATCATCATTGTTAATAAATTGTAAACCACTTCTAAGTATATATAAAACATAATCATGTTGAAATGCCTTTCTTTGAGATCATGATGTATGAGATGTTAATATATATTTTATTATATATTTCAGATGGACACTCCACTTCTGGGCATCATTCTCCCACCCCTGCCCAGGCCCCCCCCCTGTAGAAGCCCCCCCCCTGTAGAATCCCCTCCCCCTGTAGAAGCCCCTCCCCCTGTCGAAGACCTTCCCCCTGTAGAAGACCTTCCCGGCCCTTCTAAATTCCTCCAGGCCTGTCCCTCCAATAATTGTCCCCGTTCGCCGCTCTCCCCGTATTTTGGCCCGTACAGTTCCCCAACCTGCCCAGTCCCCTAATCAACATTCCCAAGAATCCCCAGCTGTACGGGCTCCCCCAGAGCAGCACCCCAGCCCTTGCCAGTCCCATCCAAGCCCTCGCCACCAATATCCCATCCCTCCCCCCTATCCCAACCTTCATTGTTCGAGGTGTCAGATCGTCCTTCCCAGGCACAGCTGTAAGTATCATTCTAAATCAACATTAGAACATATTTAAAGTGACAGTGAACCAAAAAATTTTTTTAATTCAAATAGAGCATGCAATGTTAATCAACTTGATAATTTACTCCTCTTATCAATTTTTAAGAGCTCTCTTTGTCTCTTTATTTTTATGTTGAAAGGCATATAATTGTTCAAATATTGTGAAGTGGGGGGTGGTTTCTGTTTTATTGTTGGATTAATTTATCCACCAATCAGCAGGGACAACCAAGGTTGATCACAAAAAATGCTATGAAATATAAAATGACATTGTTGCATTTAAATTAAAAATACAAGGAGAATGTATTAGATTTGATAATAGGAGTGAATTAAATGTTTAAAATATTTTTAATGGTCTATCTGAATCACAAATTAAAATATTTGTGGTCAGTGTCCCTTTAATTTCATCTCACTCCATAAACCAATCACTACTACTTGTATTGAAAAATAGAAATATAAATTTTTCTTACATTCTCTCTTCTGTAAACCACTGGGAGTGTAATTTCTTCTGCTTGCTGTGTTTACATATGTTGGCCTCAAGGCAAAAAGCTTTAAGGATAGGTGTGGATACCACAGGATAAATAAACTATTGAAAATTACAATGTATGGACAATGGAAATAATGTTCTAAATATTCATAGAGTCAAGCTGGAAAAGTGGATCAGGGTCAACAAATTACAGGGGATAACATTTTGGAGTAAACTGTACCTTTAATGGTTTATGTATTAAGAACATATTTCATGTGAAGAGAAGAAATATTGAATATTTCTCTTGTTAGGTGTATCCAGTCAACGGATCATCCATTACTTGTGGGATATTCTCCTTCCCAACAGGAAGTTGCAAGAGGATCACCCACAGCAGAGCTGCTATATAGCTCCTCCCCTAACTGTCATATCCAGTCATTCTCTTGCAAGCTCTCAACATAGCTGGAGGTAGTTAGAGGAAAGTGGTAAAATATAGTTAGTTTTTTCTTCAATCAAAAGTTTATTGTTTTTAAATGGTACCGGAGTGTACTATTTTTTCTCAGGCAGCATTTAGAAGAAGAATCTGCCTGCGTTTTTCTATGATCTTAGCAGAAGTAACTAAGATCCACTGCTATTCTCACATATGTCTGAGGAGTGAGGTAACTTCAGAGGGAGAATGGCGTGCAGGGTATCCTGCAATAAGGTATGTGCAGTTAAGTTTTTCTAGGGATGGAATTTGCTAGAAAATGCTGCTGATACCGGATTAATGTAAGTTAAAGCCTAAATACAGTGATTTAATAGCGACTAGTATCAGGCTTGCTATCAGAGGTATATACTCTGATTAATGTGCAATATAAAACGTTTGCTGGCATGTTTAATCGTTTTTATATATGCTTTGGTGATAAAACTTATTGGGGCCTAGTTTTTTCCACATGGCTGGCTTTATTTTTGCCTAGAAACAGTTTCCTGAGGCTTTCCACTGTTATAGTATAAAAGTTACAGTTGGTGCAGTTAAAATTACAAACTGTGACATTCAGCTTCCCTCAGCAGTCCCCTGTATGCTATAGGACATCTCTGAAGGGCTCAAAAGGCTTCAAAAGTAGGAGCTGTGGCAGTTGTTATGACTGTTTAAAAAACATATTTTTCGTTTTGTTAATCTGTTTTTTGTATTAAGGGGTTAATCATCCATTTGCAAGTGGGTGCAATGCTCTGCTAACTTGTTACATACACTGTAAAAATTTCGTTAGTTTAACTGTCTTTTTTCACTGTTATTTCAAATTTTGGCAAAATTTGTTTCTCTTAAAGGCACAGTAACGTTTTTTTATATTGCTTGTTAACTTGATTTAAAGTGTTTTCCAAGCTTGCTAGTCTCATTGCTAGTCTGTATAAACATGTCTGACATAGAGGAAACTCCTTGTTCATTATGTTTAAAAGCCATGGTGGAACCCCATAGGAGAATGTGTACTAAATGTATTGATTTCACTTTAAACAATAAAGATCAGCTGTTATCTTTAAAAGAATTATCACCAGAGGATTCTGACGAGGGGGAAGTTATGCCGACTAACTCTCCCCACATGTCGGACCCTTTGACTCCCGCTCAAGGGACTCACGCTAAAATGGCGCCAAGTACATCAAAGACGCCCATAGCGATTACTTTGCAGGACATGGCGGCAATCATGGATAATACCCTGTCAGCGGTATTAGCCAGACTGCCTGAATTCAGAGGAAAGCGCGATAGCTCTGGGGTTAGACGTAATACAGAGCGCGCAGATGTTTTAAGGCCCATGTCTGATACTGCGTCACAATATGCAGAAGCTGAGGAAGAGCTTCAGTCTGTGGGTGACGTCTCTGACTCAGGGAAACCTGATTCAGATATGTCTACTTTTAAATTTAAGCTTGAGAACCTCCGGGTGTTGCTTGGAGAGGTTTTAGCTGCTCTGAATGACTGTGACACAATTGCAGTGCCAGAGAAATTGTGTAGACTGGATAAATACTACGCGGTGCCGGTGTGTACTGACGTTTTTCCAATACCTAAAAGGTTTACAGAAATTATTACTAAGGAGTGGGACAGACCCGGTGTGCCGTTTTCCCCCCCTCCTATTTTTAGAAAAATGTTTCCAATAGACGCCACCACACGGGACTTATGGCAGACGGTCCCTAAGGTGGAGGGAGCAGTTTCTACTTTAGCAAAGCGTACCACTATCACTGTCAAGGACAGTTGTGCTTTTTCAGATCCAATGGATAAAAAATTAGAAGGTTACCTTAAGAAAATGTTTATTCAACAAGGTTTTATCCTGCAGCCCCTTGCATGCATTGCTCCTGTCACTGCTGCTGCGGCGTTCTGGTTTGAGTCTCTGGAAGAGGCCTTTCAGACAGCTACTCCATTGACTGAAATACTTGACAAGCTTAGAACACTTAAGCTAGCTAATTCTTTTGTTTCTGATGCCATTGTTAATTTGACTAAACTAACGGCTAAGAATTCTGGATTCGCCATCCAGGCGCGTAGGGCGCTATGGCTTAAATCTTGGTCAGCTGACGTGACTTCAAAGTCTAAATTACTTAACATTCCCTTCAAGGGGCAGACCCTATTCGGGCCTGGTTTGAAGGAAATTATTGCTGACATTACTGGAGGTAAGGGTCATACCCTTCCTCAGGACAGGGCCAAATCAAGGGCCAAACAGTCTAATTTTCGTGCCTTTCGAAACTTCAAGGCAGGTGCAGCATCAACTTCCTCTGCTACAAAACAAGAGGGAACTTTTGTGCAATCCAAGCCGGCCTGGAAATCTAACCAGGCCTGGAGCAAAGGCAAGCAGGCCAGAAAGCCTGCTGCTGCCTCTAAGACAGCATGAAGGAACGGCCCCCTATGCGGCAACGGATCTAGTAGGGGGCAGACTTTCTCTCTTCGCCCAGGCGTGGGCAAGAGATGTTCAGGATCCCTGGGCGTTGGAGATCATATCTCAGGGATATCTTCTGGACTTCAAAGCTTCCCCCCCACAAGGGAGATTTCACCTTTCGAGATTATCTGTAAACCAGATAAAGAAAGAGGCATTCTTACGCTGTGTGCAAGACCTCCTAATAATGGGAGTGATCCATCCAGTTCCACAGATACAACAAGGACAGGGATTTTATTCAAATCTGTTTGTGGTTCCCAAGAAAGAGGGAACCTTCAAACCAATTTTGGATCTAAAGATCTTAAACAAATTCCTCAGAGTTCCATCGTTCAAAATGGAAACTATTCGGACAATCCTACCTATGATCCAGGAGGGTCAGTACATGACCACAGCGGATTTGAAGGATGCTTACCTTCACATACCGATTCACAAAGATCATCATCGGTTCCTAAGGTTTGCCTTTCTAGACAGGCATTACCAGTTTGTGGCTCTTCCCTTCGGGTTAGCTACAGCCCCAAGAATTTTTACAAAGGTTCTGGGGTCTCTTCTGGCGGTCCTAAGACCACGGGGCATAGCAGTGGCCTCTTATCTAGACGACATCCTGATACAGGCGTCAAACTTCCAAATTGCCAAATCTCATACGGACATAGTGTTGGCATTTCTGAGGTCGCATGGGTGGAAAGTGAACGAGGGAAAGAGTTCTCTATCACCCCTCACAAGGGTTTCCTTCCTAGGAACTCTGATAGATTCTGTAGAAATGAAAATTTACCTGATGGAGTCCAGGTTATCAAAGCTTCTAAATTCCTGCCGTGTTCTTCACTACATTACACGCCCTTCGGTGGCTCAGTGCATGGAAGTGATCGGCTTAATGGTAGCGGCGATGGACATAGTGCCATTTGCGCGCCTACATCTCAGACCGCTTCAATTATGCATGCTCAGTCAGTGGAATGGGGATTACACAGATTTGTCCCCTTTGCTAAATCTGGATCAAGAGACCAGAGATTCTCTTCTCTGGTGGCTATCTCGGGTCCATCTGTCCAAAGGTATGACCTTTCACAGGCCATATTGGACAATTGTAACAACAGATGCCAGCCTTCTAGGTTGGGGTGCAGTCTGGAATTCCCTAAAGGCTCATGGATCGTGGACTCAGGAGGAGAAACTCCTCCCAATAAATATACTGGAGTTAAGAGAAATATTCATTGCTCTTCTAGCTTGGCCTCAGTTAGCAACCCTGAGGTTCATCAGATTTCAGTCGGACAACATCACGACTGTGGCTTACATCAACCATCAATGGGGGACCAGGAGCTCCCTAGCGATGTTAGAAGTCTCCAAGATAATTCGCTGGGCAGAGACTCACTCTTGCCATCTATCAGCGATCCATATCCCAGGTGTAGAGAACTGGGAGGCGGATTTTCTAAGTCGTCAGACTTTTCATCCGGGGGAGTGGGAACTCCATCCGGAGGTGTTTGCTCAATTGGTTCATCATTGGGGCACACCAGAATTGGATCTCATGGCGTCTCGCCAGAACGCCAAGCTTCTTTGTTACTGATCCAGGTCCAGGGACCCAGAAGCGACGCTGATAGATGCTCTAGCAGCACCGTGGTTCTTCAACCTGGCTTATGTGTTTCCACCGTTTCCTCTGCTCCCTCGACTGATTGCCAAAATCAAACAGGAGAGAGCATCGGTGATCTTGATCGCGCCTGCGTGGCCACGCAGGACCTGGTATGCAGACCTGGTGGACATGTCATCCTTTCCACCTTGGCCTCTGCCTCTGAGACAAGACCTTCTACTACAAGGTCCTTTCAATCATCCAAATCTAATTTCTCTGAGACTGACTGCCTGGAGATTGAACGCTTGATTTTATCAAGGCGTGGCTTCTTCGAGTCAGTCATTGATACCTTAATACAGGCACGAAAGCCTGTAACCAGGAAAATCTACCATAAGATATGGCGCAAATATCTTCATTAGTGTGAATCCAAGAATTACTCATGGAGTAAGGTTAGGATTCCTAGGATATTGTCCTTTCTCCAAGAGGGTTTGGATAAAGGATTATCAGCTAGTTCTTTAAAGGGACAGATTTCTGCTCTGTCTATCCTTTTGCACAAGCGTCTGGCAGAGGTTCCAGACGTCCAGGCATTTTGTCAGGCTTTGGTTAGAATTAAGCCTGTGTTTAAACCGGTTGCTCCTCCATGGAGCTTAAACTTGGTTCTTAAGGTTCTTCAAGGAGTTCTGTTTGAACCCCTTCATTCCATTGATATCAAACTTTTATCTTGGAAAGTTCTGTTTTTGATGGCCATTTCCTCGGCTCGTAGAGTCTCTGAGTTATCAGCTTTACAATGCGATTCTCCTTATATGATTTTCCATAAAGATAAAGTAGTTCTGCGTACAAAACCTGGGTTTTTACCTAAGGTAGTTTCCAACAAGAATATCAATCAAGAGATTGTTGTTCCATCATTGTGTCCTAATCCTTCTTCAAAGAAGGAACGTCTTTTACATAATTTGGACGTAGTCCGTGCTTTAAAGTTTTACTTACAAGCGACTAAAGATTTTCGTCAAACATCTTCCCTGTTTGTTGTTTACTCTGGACAGAGGAGAGGTCAAAAGGCTTTGGCAACCTCTCTTTCTTTTTGACTTCGGAGCGTAATACGCTTAGCCTCTGAGACTGCTGGACAGCAGCCCCCTGAAAGGATTACAGCTCATTCTACTAGAGACTTGGTCTTCGCTTCATACCTTTTCAAAATTTTACAAATTTGATACTTTTGCTTCTTCTGAGGCTATTTTTGGGAGAAAGGTTCTACAGGCAGTGGTCCTTTCCGTTTAAGTACCTGCCTTGTCCCTCCCTTCATCCGTGTACTTTAGCTTTGGTATTGGTATCCCACAAGTAATGATCCGTGGACTGGATACACCTAACAAGAGAAAACATAATTTATGCTTACCTGATAAATTTATTTCTCTTGTGGTGTATCCAATCCACGGCCTGCCCTGTCCTTTTAAGGCAGGTCTAAATTTTAAACTACAGTCACCACTGCACCCTATGGTTTCTCCTTTCTCGGCTAGTTTCGGTCGAATGACTGGATATGGCAGTTAGGGGAGGAGCTATATAGCAGCTCTGCTGTGGGTGATCCTCTTGCAACTTCCAGTTGGGAAGGAGAATATCCCACAAGTAATGGATGATCCGTGGACTGGATACATACACCACAAGAGAAATACATTTATCAGGTAAGCATAAATTATGTTTTGATTGTAAGAATGATTTGGATTTAAATTTCAAATGTATATTTTCTCAATTTACATTATGTTGTGTAATTAACATTAATATTAGTCTATTTTTTTGTTGTAGGTTGTGACTCAGCATGGCTCATGCTCAAAACTCCTTCGCGTATAGAGCAGGCCGTGCTGAGGAACTCGATGTTCCTGGGAAGGATGAATGACACCATTCATACTCTGCTCCAGATTCAGCATTCGACTCTCCGCCATATTAGGCGTTTACAGTCAATGCCTGAATCTGGAGCAGAGCATGAAGCGGACAATGAAGGTGATGCCCAGTAAGTGGAGTATCTGGAGATGCTCCAAGGTCGCCTTAAGATTCTTCCGTCCACATGTTACATATTTGTTTGTTATTGTTGCCATTTGGCCTTTTTTGTTTATTGTTGTGCCTGTTGCACTCTTTTACCTTGTCAAATGGCTCCAATGGGGCTGTGCTGGCCCTTGCCCACTCTCTCCAAGGACTGTGATGCACTCTTTTACCTTGTCAAATGGCTCCAATGGGGCTGTGCTGGCCCTTGCCCACTCTCTTCAAGGACTGTTATGCACTCTTTTACCTTGTCAAATGGCTCCAATGGGGCTGTGCTGGCCCTTGCCCACTCTCTCCAAGGACTGTGATGCACTCTTTTACCTTGTCAAATGGCTCCAATGGGGCTGTGCTGGCCCTTGCCCACTCTCTCCAAGGACTGTGATGCACTTTTACCTTGTCAAATGGCTCCAATGGGGCTGTGCTGGCCCTTGCCCACTCTCTCCAAGGAGTGTGATGCACTCTTTTACATTGTCAAATGGCTCCAATGGGGCTGTGCTGGCCCTTGCCCACTCTCTCCAAGGACTGTGATGCACTCTTTTACCTTGTCAAATGGCTCCAATGGGGGCTGTGCTGGCCCTTGCCAACTCTCTTCATGGACTGTGATGCACTCTTTTACCTTGTCAAATGGCTCCAATGGGGCTGTGCTGGCCCTTGCCCACTCTCTCAAAGGACTGTGATGCACTCTTTTACCTTGTCAAATGGCTCCAATGGGGGCTGTGCTGGCCCTTGCCAACCCTCTTCATGGACTGTGATGCACTCTTTTACCTTGTCAAATGGCTCCAATGGGGGCTGTGCTGGCCCTTGCCAACTCTCTTCATGGACTGTGATGCACTCTTTTACCTTGTCAAATGGCTCCAATGGGGCTGTGCTGGCCCTTGACCACTCTCTCCAAGGACTGTGATGCACTCTTTTACCTTGTCAAATGGCTCCAATGGGGCTGTGCTGGCCCTTGCCAACTCTCTTCATGGACTGTGATGCACTCTTTTACCTTGCCAAATGGCTCCAATGGGGCTGTGCTGGCCCTTGCCCACTCTCTCCAAGGACTGTGATGCACTTTTACATTGTCAAATGGCTCCAATGGGGCTGTGCTGGCCCTTGCCCACTCTCTCCAAGGACTGTGATGCACTCTTTTACCTTGTCAAATGGCTCCAATGGGGCTGTGCTGGCCCTTGCCCACTCTCTCCAAGGACTGTGATGCACTCTTTTACCTTGTCAAATGGCTCCAATGGGGGCTGTGCTGGCCCTTGCCAACTCTCTTCATGGACTGTGATGCACTCTTTTACCTTGTCAAATGGCTCCAATGGGGGCTGTGCTGGCCCTTGCCAACTCTCTTCATGGACTGTGATGCACTCTTTTACCTTGTCAAATGGCTCCAATGGGGCTGTGCTGGCCCTTGACCACTCTCTCCAAGGACTGTGATGCACTCTTTTACCTTGTCAAATGGCTCCAATGGGGGCTGTACTGGCCCTTGCCAACTCTCTTCATGGACTGTGATGCACTCTTTTACCTTGTCAAATGGCTCCAATGGGGGCTGTGCTGGCCCTTGCCCACTCTCTCCAAGGACTGTGATGCACTCTTTTACCTTGTCAAATGGCTCCAATGGGGCTGTGCTGGCCCTTGCCCACTCTCTCCAAGGACTGTGATGCACTCTTTTACCTTGTCAAATGGCTCCAATGGGGCTGTGCTGGCCCTTGCCCACTCTCTCCAAGGACTGTGATGCACTCTTTTACCTTGTCAAATGGCTCCAATGGGGCTGTGCTGGCCCTTGCCCACTCTCTCCAAGGACTGTGATGCACTCTTTTACCTTGTCAAATGGCTCCAATGGGGCTGTGCTGGCCCTTGCCCACTCTCTCCAAGGAGTGTGATGCACTCTTTTACCTTGTCAAATGGCTCCAATGGGGCTGTGCTGGCCCTTGCCCACTCTCTCCAAGGACTGTGATGCACTCTTTTACCTTGTCAAATGGCTCCAATGGGGGCTGTGCTGGCCCTTGCCAACTCTCTTCATGGACTGTGATGCACTCTTTTACTTTGTCAAATGGCTCCAATTGGGGCTGTGCTGGCCCTTGCCCACTCTCTCCAAGGACTGTGATGCACTCTTTTACCTTGTCAAATGGCTCCAATGGGGGCTGTGCTGGCCCTTGCCAACTCTCTTCATGGACTGTGATGCACTCTTTTACTTTGTCAAATGGCTCCAATGGGGGCTGTGCTGGCACTTGCCAACCCTCTTCATGGACTGTGATGCACTCTTTTACCTTGTCAAATGGCTCCAATGGGGGCTGTGCTGGCCCTTGCCAACTCTCTTCATGGACTGTGATGCACTCTTTTACCTTGTCAAATGGCTCCAATGGGGGCTGTGCTGGCCCTTGCCCACTCTCTCCAAGGACTGTGATGCACTCTTTTACCTTGTCAAATGGCTCCAATGGGGCTGTGCTGGCCCTTGCCCACTCTCTCCAAGGACTGTGATGCACTCTTTTACCTTGTCAAATGGCTCCAATGGGGCTGTGCTGGCCCTTGCCCACTCTCTCCAAGGACTGTGATGCACTCTTTTACCTTGTCAAATGGCTCCAATGGGGCTGTGCTGGCCCTTGCCCACTCTCTCCAAGGACTGTGATGCACTCTTTTACCTTGTCAAATGGCTCCAATGGGGCTGTGCTGGCCCTTGCCCACTCTCTCCAAGGAGTGTGATGCACTCTTTTACCTTGTCAAATGGCTCCAATGGGGCTGTGCTGGCCCTTGCCCACTCTCTCCAAGGACTGTGATGCACTCTTTTACCTTGTCAAATGGCTCCAATGGGGGCTGTGCTGGCCCTTGCCAACTCTCTTCATGGACTGTGATGCACTCTTCTACTTTGTCAAATGGCTCCAATTGGGGCTGTGCTGGCCCTTGCCCACTCTCTCCAAGGACTGTGATGCACTCTTTTACCTTGTCAAATGGCTCCAATGGGGGCTGTGCTGGCCCTTGCCAACTCTCTTCATGGACTGTGATGCACTCTTTTACTTTGTCAAATGGCTCCAATGGGGGCTGTGCTGGCACTTGCCAACCCTCTTCATGGACTGTGATGCACTCTTTTACCTTGTCAAATGGCTCCAATGGGGGCTGTGCTGGCCCTTGCCAACTCTCTCAAAGGACTGTGATGCACTCTTTTACCTTGTCAAATGGCTCCAATGGGGCTGTGCTGACCCTTGACCACTCTCTCCAAGGACTGTGATGCACTCTTTTACCTTGTCAAATGGCTCCAATGGGGCTGTGCTGGCCCTTGCCCACTCTCTCCAAGGAGTGTGATGCACTCTTTTACCTTGTCAAATGGCTCCAATGGGGCTGTGCTGGCCCTTGCCCACTCTCTCCAAGGACTGTGATGCACTCTTTTACCTTGTCAAATGGCTCCAATGGGGGCTGTGCTGGCCCTTGCCAACTCTCTTCATGGACTGTGATGCACTCTTTTACTTTGTCAAATGGCTCCAATGGGGGCTGTGCTGGCACTTGCCAACCCTCTTCATGGACTGTGATGCACTCTTTTACCTTGTCAAATGGCTCCAATGGGGGCTGTGCTGGCCCTTGCCAACTCTCTCAAAGGACTGTGATGCACTCTTTTACCTTGTCAAATGGCTCCAATGGGGCTGTGCTGGCCCTTGCCCACTCTCTCCAAGGACTGTGATGCACTCTTTTACCTTGTCAAATGGCTCCAATGGGGCTGTGCTGGCCCTTGCCCACTCTCTCCAAGGAGTGTGATGCACTCTTTTACCTTGTCAAATGGCTCCAATGGGGCTGTGCTGGCCCTTGCCCACTCTCTCCAAGGACTGTGATGCACTCTTTTACCTTGTCAAATGGCTCCAATGGGGGCTGTGCTGGCCCTTGCCAACTCTCTTCATGGACTGTGATGCACTCTTTTACTTTGTCAAATGGCTCCAATGGGGGCTGTGCTGGCACTTGCCAACCCTCTTCATGGACTGTGATGCACTCTTTTACCTTGTCAAATGGCTCCAATGGGGGCTGTGCTGGCCCTTGCCAACTCTCTCAAAGGACTGTGATGCACCCTTTTACCTTGTCAAATGGCTCCAATGGGGCTGTGCTGGCCCTTGACCACTCTCTCCAAGGACTGTGATGCACTCTTTTACCTTGTCAAATGGCTCCAATGGGGCTGTGCTGGCCCTTGCCAACTCTCTTCATGGACTGTGATGCACTCTTTTACCTTGTCAAATGGCTCCAATGGGGCTGTGCTGGCCCTTGCCCACTCTCTCCAAGGACTGTGATGCACTTTTACATTGTCAAATGGCTCCAATGGGGCTGTGCTGGCCCTTGCCCACTCTCTCCAAGGACTGTGATGCACTCTTTTACCTTGTCAAATGGCTCCAATGTGGCTGTGCTGGCCCTTGCCCACTCTCTCCAAGGACTGTGATGCACTCTTTTACCTTGTCAAATGGCTCCAATGGGGGCTGTGCTGGCCCTTGCCAACTCTCTTCATGGACTGTGATGCACTCTTTTACCTTGTCAAATGGCTCCAATGGGGGCTGTGCTGGCCCTTGCCAACTCTCTTCATGGACTGTGATGCACTCTTTTACCTTGTCAAATGGCTCCAATGGGGCTGTGCTGGCCCTTGACCACTCTCTCCAAGGACTGTGATGCACTCTTTTACCTTGTCAAATGGCTCCAATGGGGGCTGTGCTGGCCCTTGCCAACTCTCTTCATGGACTGTGATGCACTCGTTTACCTTGTCAAATGGCTCCAATGGGGGCTGTGCTGGCCCTTGCCAACTCTCTTCATGGACTGTGATGCACTCTTTACCTTGTCAAATGGCTCCAATGGGGCTGTGCTGGCCCTTGCCCACTCTCTCCAAGGACTGTGATGCACTCTTTTACCTTGTCAAATGGCTCCAATGGGGGCTGTGCTGGCCCTTGCCAACTCTCTTCATGGACTGTGATGCACTCTTTTACCTTGTCAAATGGCTCCAATGGGGGCTGTGCTGGCCCTTGCCAACTCTCTTCATGGACTGTGATGCACTCTTTTACCTTGTCAAATGGCTCCAATGGGGCTGTGCTGGCCCTTGACCACTCTCTCCAAGGACTGTGATGCACTCTTTTACCTTGTCAAATGGCTCCAATGGGGCTGTGCTGTCCCTTGCAAACTCTCTTCATGGACTGTGATGCACTCTTTTACCCTGTCAAATGGCTCCAATGGGGCCTGTGCTGGCCCTTGACCACTCTCCCCAAGGACTGTAATGCACTCTTTTACCTTGTCAAATGGCTCCAATGGGGCTGTGCTGTCCCTTGCAAACTCTCTTCATGGACTGTGATGCACTCTTTTACCTTGTCAAATGGCTCCAATGGGGCCTGTGCTGGCCCTTGACCACTCTCTCCAAGGACTGTGATGCACTCTTTTACCTTGTCAAATGGCTCTAATGGGGCTGTGCTGGCCCTTGCCAACTCTCTTCATGGACTGTGATGCACTCTTTTACCTTGTCAAATGGCTCCAATGGGGCTGTGCTGGCCCTTGCCCACTCTCTTCATGGACTGTGATGCACTTTTACATTGTCAAATGGCTCCAATGGGGCTGTGCTGGCCCTTGCCCACTCTCTCCAAGGACTGTGATGCACTCTTTTACCTTGTCAAATGGCTCCAAAGTGGCTGTGCTGGCCCTTGCCCACTCTCTCCAAGGACTGTGATGCACTCTTTTACCTTGTCAAATGGCTCCAATGGGGGCTGTGCTGGCCCTTGCCAACTCTCTTCATGGACTGTGATGCACTCTTTTACCTTGTCAAATGGCTCCAATGGGGGCTGTGCTGGCCCTTGTCAACTCTCTTCATGGACTGTGATGCACTCTTTTACCTTGTCAAATGGCTCCAATGGGGCTGTGCTGGCCCTTGACCACTCTCTCCAAGGACTGTGATGCACTCTTTTACCTTGTCAAATGGCTCCAATGGGGGCTGTGCTGGCCCTTGCCAACTCTCTTCATGGACTGTGATGCACTCGTTTACCTTGTCAAATGGCTCCAATGGGGGCTGTGCTGGCCCTTGCCAACTCTCTTCATGGACTGTGATGCACTCTTTACCTTGTCAAATGGCTCCAATGGGGCTGTGCTGGCCCTTGCCCACTCTCTCCAAGGACTGTGATGCACTCTTTTACCTTGTCAAATGGCTCCAATGGGGGCTGTGCTGGCCCTTGCCAACTCTCTTCATGGACTGTGATGCACTCTTTTACCTTGTCAAATGGCTCCAATGGGGGCTGTGCTGGCCCTTGCCAACTCTCTTCATGGACTGTGATGCACTCTTTTACCTTGTCAAATGGCTCCAATGGGGCTGTGCTGGCCCTTGACCACTCTCTCCAAGGACTGTGATGCACTCTTTTACCTTGTCAAATGGCTCCAATGGGGCTGTGCTGTCCCTTGCAAACTCTCTTCATGGACTGTGATGCACTCTTTTACCTTGTCAAATGGCTCCAATGGGGCCTGTGCTGGCCCTTGACCACTCTCTCCAAGGACTGTAATGCACTCTTTTACCTTGTCAAATGGTTCCAATGGGGCTGTGCTGTCCCTTGACCACTTTCTCCAAGGACTGTGATGCACTCTTTTACCTTGTCAAATGGCTCCAATGGGGCTGTGCTGTCCCTTGACCACTCTCTCCAAGGACTGTGATGCACTCTTTTACCTTGTCAAATGGCTCCAATGGGGCTGTGCTGGCCCTTGCCCACTCTCTCCAAGGACTGTGATGCACTTTTTTACCTTGTCAAATGGTTCCAATGGGGCTGTGCTGTCCCTTGACCACTTTCTCCAAGGACTGTGATGCACTCTTTTACCTTGTCAAATGGCTCCAATGGGGCTGTGCTGTCCCTTGACCACTCTCTCCAAGGACTGTGATGCACTCTTTTACCTTGTCAAATGGCTCCAATGGGGCTGTGCTGGCCCTTGCCCACTCTCTCCAAGGACTGTGATGCACTTTTTTACCTTGTCAAATGGCTCCAATGGGGCTGTGCTGGCCCTTGCCCACTCTCTCCAAGGACTGTGATGCACTCTTTTACCTTGTCAAATGGCTCCAATTTTACAAATCTTTCAAAAATTATTTTGAAACGTTGTTGATGTTTTCTGACATACTAATAAAATACCTGTCATTCCACGATTCTTTGTCCTCTTTATTCATGTCATTGATTGAAATCTCTAGTTTATGTGGTTAATCCTTAAAGGGACCTTAAACAAAATAATGGTCTTTCCTGAATCATATATGTAATACAATTGTAAATGACTTTAATATTTACATCTCCAATTTAATTTGATTAATTTTCTTGATATAGTTTTCGTAAAGCTTTATCTTTGCAAGATTATGATTAGCATAGTAATTATTTTATATATGTATATATATATCTTGATGTTTGTATATATATGTATAATTTAAATTTCACATCCATGTGTTCATTTGTAAACTCTGCGTGAATTGATGCACCTTTAACAAATGATCCCAGGATTGATACAATGAGATAATCTCTGTAAAGTGTTATTTTTATGGAAATAGTATTCTCTCTGTGGATCCTCTTTTTTTATTTGGTATTTCATGTCCCTTTAAGTGATGCTGACCACAATTGTTAAGGAATGGATTTCCATTTCTAAAGCGTTTTTGTCCTTTTTTACATGAACAAGGACATATAATCTTATTAAAAAAAAATCTTATTGTAATGTTGACAGCACATGTATTTCAATTTCAATTCTATCTTATTGTAGTAGTGTAACCAAATCAATCACTGTGTGTAATGCGCATATTTTAGATGAGGAATATCTTTATATTAATATTTGTAAAAATTAATTCTCCTCCCATATATGGCTATAGGTAGGCTGACCATATTTCAACTTGAATAAGTGACACGTTTGATCAATACATGTGTCATTATTGTTATTCAAAAACAATCTAAACATATCTGAAAACATCAATGCCTTATGTATTTCTCATGTGTATCTTTTAAATGTTAAAGATGGACACCATAGCTATAGTTAAAGGGACAGTCAAGTCCAAAAAGATGATTCATGATTTAAATAGGGCATGCGAGTTTAACACATTTTCTAATTTCCTTTTATCACCAATTTAGCTTTGTTCTCTTGTTATTCTTATTTGAAAGGTAAACCTAGGAGGTTCATATGCTAAGTTCTTCGACCTTGAAGACTGCCTCTAATGTTAAAAAAATATTGACTACTATAAGGCATTAGTTCACATGTTTCATATAGATAACATTGAGCTCATGCACGTAAAGTGACCTAGGAGTGAGCATTGATTGGCTAAACTGCATGTCTGTCAAAAGAACCTAAATAATGGGGCAGTCAGCAGAAGCTTAGATACAAGATAATAACAGAAGTAAAAAGTATATAAATATATAACTGTGTTTGTTGTTCAAAAATGAGTAATGTGTAATAAAGGGATTAGCTATATTTTCCCAAACAAATTTTCTGGGGTTGACTGTCCCTTTAACATATAATATCTAACACATCCCTATTTTCCGAATGCATCTCCTAGCATTAATTTTCAGTTAAACGGACATGAAACACAATAATCCAAAGATTTTCATTTATTGTTACAATGTATTTCAAATTGCAATGTCGTACGTAATCGTGTAACCTTAAAATATTGTTTTCATGTCTACTTAAAACATGCTGCTTGCTAAATAGTTTAGTTATAAATCCTCTGCTTCTAATGAAATATCTCCTTATTTTCTATAATGTATTCTTTTTTATATATATTTGGTTTTTATTTGATTTTCACATAACAATAAATGAAAACACATTTGAACAAGAATAATTAGTTTGAATCATGAACAACCGTTAGATGACAGATCTTATATGTAGAGGGAGTCCGAGCTTCCCTCGACAATAGGAGACAAGTCCAAGTGATATTTAGTCTTTTCATATGGGCTAAAAGAAAATTCTGGCGGTCTTCCAAATATGGATAGGCTTAAAGTTCGAGAGTAATGATCAATGCCAGATCTCATTACGACCGGACCATTTTACAGAATTATAATAGTCTCTAACATTGAAAACAATAATAAAATAAATTAACTAAAACAAGTATTAAATAATAAGGTTAAATACAAAAGGTTAAGTGTACCCAGGTATAAGCGTGGCAGGTCTCCAACAGATGTGTAGAATATCGTGTGGATGAGAGCGTAAGGTGTACATTATTGAATTATATAGAAGAGTAACAGAGTAAGCGCCCACTCTCTCCAAGGACTGTGATGCACTTTTACCTTGTCAAATGGCTCCAATGGGGCTGTGCTGGCCCTTGCCCACTCTCTCCAAGGACTGTGATGCACTCTTTTACATTGTCAAATGGCTCCAATGGGGCTGTGCTGGCCCTTGCCCACTCTCTCCAAGGACTGTGATGCACTCTTTTACCTTGTCAAATGGCTCCAATGGGGGCTGTGCTGGCCCTTGCCAACTCTCTTCATGGACTGTGATGCACTCTTTTACCTTGTCAAATGGCTCCAATGGGGCTGTGCTGGCCCTTGCCCACTCTCTCAAAGGACTGTGATGCACTCTTTTACCTTGTCAAATGGCTCCAATGGGGGCTGTGCTGGCCCTTGCCAACCCTCTTCATGGACTGTGATGCACTCTTTTACCTTGTCATATGGCTCCAATGGGGGCTGTGCTGGCCCTTGCCAACTCTCTTCATGGACTGTGATGCCTTCTTTACACCTTGTCAAATGGCTCCAATGGGGCTGTGCTGGCCCTTGCCCACTCTCTCAAAGGACTGTGATGCACTCTTTTACCTTGTCAAATGGCTCCAATGGGGGCTGTGCTGGCCCTTGCCAACCCTCTTCATGGACTGTGATGCACTCTTTTACCTTGTCATATGGCTCCAATGGGGGCTGTGCTGGCCCTTGCCAACTCTCTTCATGGACTGTGATGCACTCTTTTACCTTGTCAAATGGCTCCAATGGGGCTGTGCTGGCCCTTGACCACTCTCTCCAAGGACTGTGATGCACTCTTTTACCTTGTCAAATGGCTCCAATGGGGCTGTGCTGGCCCTTGCCAACTCTCTTCATGGACTGTGATGCACTCTTTTACCTTGCCAAATGGCTCCAATGGGGCTGTGCTGGCCCTTGCCCACTCTCTCCAAGGACTGTGATGCACTCTTTTACCTTGTCAAATGGCTCCAATGGGGGCTGTGCTGGCCCTTGCCAACTCTCTTCATGGACTGTGATGCACTCTTTTACCTTGTCAAATGGCTCCAATGGGGCTGTGCTGGCCCTTGACCACTCTCTCCAAGGACTGTGATGCACTCTTTTACCTTGTCAAATGGCTCCAATGGGGGCTGTGCTGGCCCTTGCCAACTCTCTTCATGGACTGTGATGCACTCTTTTACCTTGTCAAATGGCTCCAATGGGGGCTGTGCTGGCCCTTGCCCACTCTCTCCAAGGACTGTGATGCACTCTTTTACCTTATCAAATTTCTCCAATGGGGCTGTGCTGGCCCTTGCCCACTCTCTCCAAGGACTGTGATGCACTCTTTTACCTTGTCAAATGGCTCCAATGGGGCTGTGCTGGCCCTTGCCCACTCTCTCCAAGGACTGTGATGCACTCTTTTACCTTGTCAAATGGCTCCAATGGGGCTGTGCTGGCCCTTGCCCACTCTCTCCAAGGACTGTGATGCACTCTTTTACCTTATCAAATGGCTCCAATGGGGCTGTGCTGGCCCTTGCCCACTCTCTCCAAGGAGTGTGATGCACTCTTTTACCTTGTCAAATGGCTCCAATGGGGCTGTGCTGGCCCTTGCCCACTCTCTCCAAGGACTGTGATGCACTCTTTTACCTTGTCAAATGGCTCCAATGGGGGCTGTGCTGGCCGTTGCCAACTCTCTTCATGGACTGTGATGCACTCTTTTACTTTGTCAAATGGCTCCAATGGGGGCTGTGCTGGCACTTGCCAACCCTCTTCATGGACTGTGATGCACTCTTTTACCTTGTCAAATGGCTCCAATGGGGGCTGTGCTGGCCCTTGCCAACTCTCTCAAAGGACTGTGATGCACTCTTTTACCTTGTCAAATGGCTCCAATGGGGCTGTGCTGGCCCTTGACCACTCTCTCCAAGGACTGTGATGCACTCTTTTACCTTGTCAAATGGCTCCAATGGGGCTGTGCTGGCCCTTGCCCACTCTCTCCAAGGAGTGTGATGCACTCTTTTACCTTGTCAAATGGCTCCAATGGGGCTGTGCTGGCCCTTGCCCACTCTCTCCAAGGACTGTGATGCACTCTTTTACCTTGTCAAATGGCTCCAATGGGGGCTGTGCTGGCCCTTGCCAACTCTCTTCATGGACTGTGATGCACTCTTTTACTTTGTCAAATGGCTCCAATGGGGGCTGTGCTGGCACTTGCCAACCCTCTTCATGGACTGTGATGCACTCTTTTACCTTGTCAAATGGCTCCAATGGGGGCTGTGCTGGCCCTTGCCAACTCTCTCAAAGGACTGTGATGCACTCTTTTACCTTGTCAAATGGCTCCAATGGGGCTGTGCTGGCCCTTGCCCACTCTCTCCAAGGACTGTGATGCACTCTTTTACCTTGTCAAATGGCTCCAATGGGGCTGTGCTGGCCCTTGCCCACTCTCTCCAAGGAGTGTGATGCACTCTTTTACCTTGTCAAATGGCTCCAATGGGGCTGTGCTGGCCCTTGCCCACTCTCTCCAAGGACTGTGATGCACTCTTTTACCTTGTCAAATGGCTCCAATGGGGGCTGTGCTGGCCCTTGCCAACTCTCTTCATGGACTGTGATGCACTCTTTTACTTTGTCAAATGGCTCCAATTGGGGCTGTGCTGGCACTTGCCAACCCTCTTCATGGACTGTGATGCACTCTTTTACCTTGTCAAATGGCTCCAATGGGGGCTGTGCTGGCCCTTGCCAACTCTCTCAAAGGACTGTGATGCACTCTTTTACCTTGTCAAATGGCTCCAATGGGGCTGTGCTGGCCCTTGACCACTCTCTCCAAGGACTGTGATGCACTCTTTTACCTTGTCAAATGGCTCCAATGGGGCTGTGCTGGCCCTTGCCAACTCTCTTCATGGACTGTGATGCACTCTTTTACCTTGTCAAATGGCTCCAATGGGGCTGTGCTGGCCCTTGCCCACTCTCTCCAAGGACTGTGATGCACTTTTACATTGTCAAATGGCTCCAATGGGGCTGTGCTGGCCCTTGCCCACTCTCTCCAAGGACTGTGATGCACTCTTTTACCTTGTCAAATGGCTCCAATGTGGCTGTGCTGGCCCTTGCCCACTCTCTCCAAGGACTGTGATGCACTCTTTTACCTTGTCAAATGGCTCCAATGGGGGCTGTGCTGGCCCTTGCCAACTCTCTTCATGGACTGTGATGCACTCTTTTACCTTGTCAAATGGCTCCAATGGGGGCTGTGCTGGCCCTTGCCAACTCTCTTCATGGACTGTGATGCACTCTTTTACCTTGTCAAATGGCTCCAATGGGGCTGTGCTGGCCCTTGACCACTCTCTCCAAGGACTGTGATGCACTCTTTTACCTTGTCAAATGGCTCCAATGGGGGCTGTGCTGGCCCTTGCCAACTCTCTTCATGGACTGTGATGCACTCGTTTACCTTGTCAAATGGCTCCAATGGGGGCTGTGCTGGCCCTTGCCAACTCTCTTCATGGACTGTGATGCACTCTTTACCTTGTCAAATGGCTCCAATGGGGCTGTGCTGGCCCTTGCCCACTCTCTCCAAGGACTGTGATGCACTCTTTTACCTTGTCAAATGGCTCCAATGGGGGCTGTGCTGGCCCTTGCCAACTCTCTTCATGGACTGTGATGCACTCTTTTACCTTGTCAAATGGCTCCAATGGGGGCTGTGCTGGCCCTTGCCAACTCTCTTCATGGACTGTGATGCACTCTTTTACCTTGTCAAATGGCTCCAATGGGGCTGTGCTGGCCCTTGACCACTCTCCCCAAGGACTGTAATGCACTCTTTTACCTTGTCAAATGGCTCCAATGGGGCAGTGCTGTCCCTTGCAAACTCTCTTCATGGACTGTGATGCACTCTTTTACCTTGTAAAATGGCTCCAATGGGGCCTGTGCTGGCCCTTGACCACTCTCTCCAAGGACTGTGATGCACTCTTTTACCTTGTCAAATGGCTCTAATGGGGCTGTGCTGGCCCTTGCCAACTCTCTTCATGGACTGTGATGCACTCTTTTACCTTGTCAAATGGCTCCAATGGGGCTGTGCTGGCCCTTGCCCACTCTCTTCATGGACTGTGATGCACTTTTACATTGTCAAATGGCTCCAATGGGGCTGTGCTGGCCCTTGCCCACTCTCTCCAAGGACTGTGATGCACTCTTTTACCTTGTCAAATGGCTCCAATGTGGCTGTGCTGGCCCTTGCCATTCTCTCCAAGGACTGTGATGCACTCTTTTACCTTGTCAAATGGCTCCAATGGGGGCTGTGCTGGCCCTTGCCAACTCTCTTCATGGACTGTGATGCACTCTTTTACCTTGTCAAATGGCTCCAATGGGGGCTGTGCTGGCCCTTGCCAACTCTCTTCATGGACTGTGATGCCCTCTTTTACCTTGTCAAATGGCTCCAATGGGGCTGTGCTGGCCCTTGACCACTCTCTCCAAGGACTGTGATGCACTCTTTTACCTTGTCAAATGGCTCCAATGGGGGCTGTGCTGGCCCTTGCCAACTCTCTTCATGGACTGTGATGCACTCGTTTACCTTGTCAAATGGCTCCAATGGGGGCTGTGCTGGCCCTTGCCAACTCTCTTCATGGACTGTGATGCACTCTTTACCTTGTCAAATGGCTCCAATGGGGCTGTGCTGGCCCTTGCCCACTCTCTCCAAGGACTGTGATGCACTCTTTTACCTTGTCAAATGGCTCCAATGGGGGCTGTGCTGGCCCTTGCCAACTCTCTTCATGGACTGTGATGCACTCTTTTACCTTGTCAAATGGCTCCAATGGGGGCTGTGCTGGCCCTTGCCAACTCTCTTCATGGACTGTGATGCACTCTTTTACCTTGTCAAATGGCTCCAATGGGGCTGTGCTGGCCCTTGACCACTCTCTCCAAGGACTGTGATGCACTCTTTTACCTTGTCAAATGGCTCCAATGGGGGCTGTGCTGGCCCTTGCCAACTCTCTTCATGGACTGTGATGCACTCTTTTACCTTGTCAAATGGCTCCAATGGGGCTGTGCTGGCCCTTGACCACTCTCTCCAAGGACTGTGATGCACTCTTTTACCTTGTCAAATGGCTCCAATGGGGCTGTGCTGTCCCTTGCAAACTCTCTTCATGGACTGTGATGCACTCTTTTACCTTGTCAAATGGCTCCAATGGGGCCTGTGCTGGCCCTTGACCACTCTCCCCAAGGACTGTAATGCACTCTTTTACCTTGTCAAATGGCTCCAATGGGGCTGTGCTGTCCCTTGCAAACTCTCTTCATGGACTGTGATGCACTCTTTTACCTTGTCAAATGGCTCCAATGGGGCCTGTGCTGGCCCTTGACCACTCTCTCCAAGGACTGTAATGCACTCTTTTACCTTGTCAAATGGTTCCAATGGGGCTGTGCTGTCCCTTGACCACTTTCTCCAAGGACTGTGATGCACTCTTTTACCTTGTCAAATGGCTCCAATGGGGCTGTGCTGTCCCTTGACCACTCTCTCCAAGGACTGTGATGCACTCTTTTACCTTGTCAAATGGCTCCAATGGGGCTGTGCTGGCCCTTGCCCACTCTCTCCAAGGACTGTGATGCACTTTTTTACCTTGTCAAATGGCTCCAATGGGGCTGTGCTGGCCCTTGCCCACTCTCTCCAAGGACTGTGATGCACTCTTTTACCTTGTCAAATGGCTCCAATTTTACAAATCTTTCAAAAATTATTTTGAAACGTTGTTGATGTTTTCTGACATACTAATAAAATACCTGTCATTCCACGAATCTTTGTCCTCTTTATTCATGTCATTGATTGAAATCTCTAGTTTATGTGGTTAATCCTTAAAGGGACCTTAAACAAAATAATGGTCTTTCCTGAATCATATATGTAATACAATTGTAAATGACTTTAATATTTACATCTCCAATTTAATTTGATTAATTTTCTTGATATAGTTTTCGTAAAGCTTTATCTTTGCAAGATTATGATTAGCATAGTAATTATTTTATATATGTATATATATATCTTGATGTTTGTATATATATGTATAATTTAAATTTCACATCCATGTGTTCATTTGTAAACTCTGCGTGAATTGATGCACCTTTAACAAATGATCCCAGGATTGATACAATGAGATAATCTCTGTAAAGTGTTATTTTTATGGAAATAGTATTCTCTCTGTGGATCCTCTTTTTTTATTTGGTATTTCATGTCCCTTTAAGTGATGCTGACCACAATTGTTAAGGAATGGATTTCCATTTCTAAAGCGTTTTTGTCCTTTTTTACATGAACAAGGACATATAATCTTATTAAAAAAAAATCTTATTGTAATGTTGACAGCACATGTATTTCAATTTCAATTCTATCTTATTGTAGTAGTGTAACCAAATCAATCACTGTGTGTAATGCGCATATTTTAGATGAGGAATATCTTTATATTAATATTTGTAAAAATTAATTCTCCTCCCATATATGGCTATAGGTAGGCTGACCATATTTCAACTTGAATAAGTGACACGTTTGATCAATACATGTGTCATTATTGTTATTCAAAAACAATCTAAACATATCTGAAAACATCAATGCCTTATGTATTTCTCATGTGTATCTTTTAAATGTTAAAGATGGACACCATAGCTATAGTTAAAGGGACAGTCAAGTCCAAAAAGATGATTCATGATTTAAATAGGGCATGCGAGTTTAACACATTTTCTAATTTCCTTTTATCACCAATTTAGCTTTGTTCTCTTGTTATTCTTATTTGAAAGGTAAACCTAGGAGGTTCATATGCTAAGTTCTTCGACCTTGAAGACTGCCTCTAATGTTAAAAAAATATTGACTACTATAAGGCATTAGTTCACATGTTTCATATAGATAACATTGAGCTCATGCACGTAAAGTGACCTAGGAGTGAGCATTGATTGGCTAAACTGCATGTCTGTCAAAATAACAGAAATAATGGGGCAGTCAGCAGAAGCTTAGATACAAGATAATAACAGAAGTAAAAAGTATATAAATATATAACTGTGTTTGTTGTTCAAAAATGAGTAATGTGTAATAAAGGGATTAGCTATATTTTCCCAAACAAATTTTCTGGGGTTGACTGTCCCTTTAACATATAATATCTAACACATCCCTATTTTCCGAATGCATCTCCTAGCATTAATTCTCAGTTAAACGGACATGAAACACAATAATCCAAAGATTTTCATTTATTGTTACAATGTATTTCAAATTGCAATGTCGTACGTAATCGTGTAACCTTAAAATATTGTTTTCATGTCTACTTAAAACATGCTGCTTGCTAAATAGTTTAGTTATAAATCCTCTGCTTCTAATGAAATATCTCCTTATTTTCTATAATGTATTCTTTTTTATATATATTTGGTTTTTATTTGATTTTCACATAACAATAAATGAAAACACATTTGAACAAGAATAATTAGTTTGAATCATGAACAACCGTTAGATGACAGATCTTATATGTAGAGGGAGTCCGAGCTTCCCTCGACAATAGGAGACAAGTCCAAGTGATATTTAGTCTTTTCATATGGGCTAAAAGAAAATTCTGGCGGTCTTCCAAATATGGATAGGCTTAAAGTTCGAGAGTAATGATCAATGCCAGATCTCATTACGACCGGACCATTTTACAGAATTATAATAGTCTCTAACATTGAAAACAATAATAAAATAAATTAACTAAAACAAGTATTAAATAATAAGGTTAAATACAAAAGGTTAAGTGTACCCAGGTATAAGCGTGGCAGGTCTCCAACAGATGTGTAGAATATCGTGTGGATGAGAGCGTAAGGTGTACATTATTGAATTATATAGAAGAGTAACAGAGTAAGCGCACATGATTTCCCTAAAAAACTCTTACTTGGACAGGGCTAGTATGAAGGACTCCCAAAGGAAAAGCATATCTTCAAAAAAGTATAAATTATCCATACTAAGATAATGGAATCTTTCTAATATTAAGTCTGAGTTGACAAGCTTTCACCATGCACTGACACTAGGTATTGTAGCGGATTTACAATATCTGGGTATCATTTGTTTTGCTGTGTTTATCATGATTTGGAATAATTGTCTGCGCAACTTACACGCTACCTGGGGGGACCTTTGAAGCAATATCAGCTCCGGATCTGGAATCAATTGAGTGGATAAAACCTGATTAACGTCTTCAACGATCTCAAGCCAGAATTGTCTAATTGGCTCGCATTCCCACCAAATATGTTTCATACTTCCCTCTTGGTCACACCTGTGGAGTTATAAAATCATGATTAGAATAAATTATAAAATCACGATTAGGAAAATATACAATTTCAAAGAAGAATTACACATTAAATATGTTATTCATAGATAAAACATTTAGATATAAATTAAGATATAGAATATGGAAGAGTTATAAATTAAATTAACTTAGATAGGATTAGTCAGTTTAGTTAGTAATGGGTTAAATAGTGTTTTAAAGACAATGTATTTAAAACTGTGACATTTACATTCAGTTGCTGTTGTCAATCAAAACACCTATACTGCTAGCTAGACACATAGTATTATTAACACTCTAATACACTGCTCATGAACAAGTTAAAATAGTATTTTCTATATGTCAGCCAAAATTATAAAGTCTTTTAAGGAAGTTAAAATATACAAAGATAGCATTTTCATTTATGGTATGCTTTGATTTCATTGGCTTAAAATGTGTATATAAGCTTTGCCTTTGTATGAAGCTATTGTTATCTTCAGCCTCCAGATCTCGGGGTATGTATTCATCTTTCTGTGATTAATAAATAGTTTATGTCAACTAATATTTGATAAATATGATTATTAATTTAATCTGTTAGATAACCCAGATTAAATATTTGTCTATAGTTAGGGTTTTGTCTAACGAAGGCATATAAAGTCATATTAAAATAAAGAATAATTCTTATAAGCATCTCATTTTTATCTTCTTTTGCGAGAATCATACATATACATCTGTTGCTAAACACTCATTTAGTGACAGCCCTTAGACTAGAGAGGTATATACGACACTTTGGGGGCTCGTCCTGTTGGAATTTGAAGCCCTTGGACCATAGTGCATTCTTAAGCTGGACTTTGAACACTGTGTGTGTGTCTGCTGCTGCTTGATGCTCTGTAAGTAACTTATTCTTTTTTTATCAAATAGAGTTAAATTATGGCTGTGCACACCATAAATTTTGACTTAATTGACATAGATTAGAGATCCACCCTGTATTGTATAATCTCCCTTATGTGTTTCAGGATTGTGTAACTGCTAACATTGTGGTTAAAAAGGATAAAATGTTAGAAGGACTATTAGGAACCTTATTGAAATCCTTAAGTTTAAATGAGCAATTACATATTAATTATAATCTGCAGGCATCTCTTTTAGATTCCTTAGAGATACAGTTAGAAGACAGTAGGAAGCATAGTATGTTATCTGCACATACATGTGGTCTTCTGAATGATAAACTTTCTATATTAGAAAATAATAATACTTTGTTTAAAGAAGTTGTTGAATCTTTGCAAAATTTGCGACAAACCTCTGCAAATGTTAAATTCTCTGATAGTACATATGGCAGTGGTATTTTTATGTATTGTACTAAACAAAATGGTTTTATTCAAATTGGTACTTTAAATACTGACCTTCCCCATAGTCTGAAACAAAATGAGAATGTGTTTTTAGACAATTCAGATGCATGTGTTACACCATCTGCTCCTCCCTTGTATAAAAACACTTATTCAGACTTTCAAAGTTCTGAGACTATTCCAGTATTTCCTCTCTCACGCCCTCCTGCTTTATCAGAAAATGAGGTAATCTCAGCTGAAAAGTTACAATCTCTAATGGCCCATTATGATAAAATATCTAAAGATTTTGATGATATGGAGATTGCTTTGCATAAGGCAAAAGGGTCTCTAGGTCAGGAAATTAATGCTAAATCAGACTTAGATAGTAAATTAAATTATTTATCTCAAGGACTATCTTTTGTTAAATCTGTAAATGAAAACTATAAAACTGAGTTTTCTAACCTAAGAAATGTTTCTAATGCTGAACTAAGAAATACTGACAGATTTGTAAAGGAACAGCTGCTCTTAGTTCCCTTTTCACAGTTGATTGATAGATGCTGTAAAAAACAGTTTGGAGTGACATAGGTTTTAAGTTACAAAATGAATCTTTTACATTGATTCTCTTCCTAAATGATTTTTTGTAGTCTATTTCAGGAACAAAGTGATTTTAACAACTTTTTTATTAGACTACGTTGGTTTGTATATATGTAAATAAGCATGCTATGCAATATAAGTTGTGTGAAAACTAAGACAGCATGAATACTGAGAAACAACATATAGTTTCTTTTGAAAAAAAAAAATAATAATAAAGAAATGGTTTAATTATTCAGGTATACATATATATAATACTTGTGAATCCTCAGTCTGTTCAAAATTCTGCCTTCAACTGTTACAGGATTTGAACAACTATACTGTGAATGATGCTGCTATAAAAGGATCAAAAGAACCAGTCTTGGAACAGTTTGTTATTTGTTTGAACAATTCCTACACTCTAAGACTACCTCATATTATGCCTGTTATATTTATGCTTATAGCTTTCATATAATTGTTAAGTTGTCTAAGAAAATACATATATATTTTATTTTAGTTAATATATTTTCTTGGACTATAAGGTTGCCTGACATATTTAAGTCATATTATATTTTTATTATATTATCCCCACATAGTTTATTCTAACCATTTAATATGTTTTCTTTAAAAGCATGTGCATGTTGTTTTTTGACTATAATGCTTATCTGTTTTTGCTATTCTAATATATTTGTTTCCCAAATAATTCATAATAAAATAAGGAGTATACCACAGAATGATAATTCTACTAAACAATCTAATTATCAGCCTATGTTTCTTAAATCTCACTCCACAGCTGATACTAGTTTAATGACTCTGATGTTATCAAATTTTAATCGTCTTGTCCTTTCACCTTCAAGACCTATTTATCATATTTCCCATCCTTCTATTTCTCCTCAGTTTGTTGCACTTTTTGTTGCTAGTGTGAAAAAGTTTGATTATTTACAAGAATGGTATATTAATGCTTCTCATCTTATTATTCCAGGATTTGGTGGCATACCCCATACAGGAGTGAACATCTGTCTCCTATGCAGTATTGATTTACTTTCTGCATCTGCAGGAATTCTACATGATGATAAACAAGTTCCTTTGGTTATGTCAGATAATATTTTATCTTGTGATACAAGTAACACAGTAGATTTATTTAATGTTTCTTATATACCTGCTACTTTATTAATTAATCATTTGAATCCTTTTGATTCTGTAGGATTATGGCAATGTATGGACCATGGTATTTCACAATTTTCTGTTCATATTAGTTTATTTGTACATACTACTACTTCACTTCCTTTGTCTAAACCTATACCTACCTCTTTAGAAATACCTTTTCATGAAGGTGATCCTATTCAGGTACGTTTAGATTCTGCGACACAAGTTGCTTATGATGTTGAATATCGTTTAGTTACTTGGCATCTTCAATTGTCAAGGTGGATGGTTTCTACACAATATTCAAACTGCACTCCCTTTGTGTCTGTACAAGAAAAATCATTCCAATGGTGGTTTCATGAAAGTTTACTGCAAAATGTTTCTCTTCGATCTAATCATAGACCTAGGAGAGATGTACTTGCGACTGGCTTGGGAGCATATGGTAGTATGATTGGCTCTACTGCACAAATAAATTCTGAAATATTAAGATATAAATTAGCAAATCTTGCCTCTCATGCAGCTACAGGCTTAGATACTCAATATGGAATTAACAATAATATTGCTAATCTCCAGCAACATCAAACTTATGTTATGGTGGATATTACTAATATTATTAAAAATAAATGTAATGTTTTAGTAAATGAATTATATAATTTTACACATGAGACTGCCTGGGCTATGTTATGCTCTCAAGTACAATCTGATTTATCTACTGACTTAAAGATATAACTTCAAAGTTTATGGTCTGGAAAGTGGCCAGCTTCTTTAAGTTTAGCTGCATCTAAGTCAGTCACTAATTTTGCCATGACACATCTTTTATGGTGGGAAGTAATTTTATCTGACTGCACCACTGAATTTTGTATGATTCATACATTAATTCCTTGGTCTGGTAAAGATACTATTATTTATCGCTTAGCAACAATTGGTCTTCCTGCTAATGGTTCATTACTATTTCCAGTATTGTCACATCAATGGGTGTCACATAACATTGATGAATCAAAATGGACACTTGTTGATGTATCATTGTGTCATTCCAATGCAAATTCGTTTATCTGTTCCCTTTCACAATTCCATACAACCAATGAAACATGTTGGGAAAATCAAAAGTCTTGTACCTTACAAAGTCATTTTAATGTACTTAGACCGGTATTTTATTTAGGATCTGACAGAGTTTGTTTTCATTTATTTAATTCTGATACTATTATATTCCAAACACAGGATAATGTATTTGCTAGTTCTCATTTATTACCTGGTACCTGGTGTAATACTATTCCACTTAAATATATTGCATCATCTAATTGGAATTTTACCATGCCCCAAACTCTTAATATTACTTTAAATTTAACATGGGACCATGTTATGAATTTTTCTGTTTATAATTTACCTTTGGGTATGGGATCACAAATGAAGAAATGGTTAACTGATTCTACTATAATTTCTTCTTTGTTACAAAATGTAAAACATATTTCTGTAGATACTAAAATTACAGTTGAACATGAACAAGGAATTTTTAAATCAGCTACATCTAGTATTTTACAGGATGCAAATATATCTTGGTGGGAATCTGTATTTGGATATAGTAGTACAGCTACTCAATTTTTTAATATTATGTTACACCCTGTTATTGTTTTAACTATTGTTCACATTTTTATGTTTATTTTTATGTGTGGTTGTGTTTGTTATCAAAAGCATTTAAACAAAAAATTAGTTAGACAACTTACAACCCTGGAACATCTTAATTCACAACAAAAACGTTATGTACCTTTATATTCTGCTTATTCAGTTTCGCTTGATACAACTAGGCTTCCTAATCCAATTTGACTGACATATAGAATAATTTGATATCAATATTGTATACTTATACTTTCTTTTAATTTCTTTTAGGATACTCCTACCTCTCTCTTTTCTTGGTGTCTGGATGGAATTCTTTTGATTTGCACTTGGGCTCTTCTGAATTGATCTGCCTGACTACTACTGGACATGCTGAGGCCTTGTGACAAGTTTACCTATGGTTGCTGCAATCGTTACCTGCAACTAACTGTGTCGTCTACTTGTTCCACCCTATGGTTCTTCCTTGGCCTTTTCAGTGGTTATATACACTATTGTTCCTGTTTGTAAGCACTATGAAGATTACACATGTTGTATTTCTTGATGGAACTGCTCCTACAGACTTTATTGCTTTCAATTCTGCAACAAATGTATCTTACTACTTAGTTATGAACTGAACTTTCTCTGCAATGGCGCTGCTATGGATTTGATTCCTTCAATCAAGACTTGAACAACTTTACTTATGAACTATGTAATTATTGGAACATTCTTTATTGTAGTGTATGACGTCAAATCCACTGTCTATTGTTTGAAATATGTCTGGTATATGTCTGGTAGTTTCTTCTGTGTTGGCCCTTAGTGTTTAATCATTGGGATTGTGTCCGACAAAAAGAAAAGAAAGTGGGGGAATGTGGAGTTATAAAATCATGATTAGAATAAATTATAAAATCATGATTAGGAAAATATACAATTTCAAAGAAGAATTACACATTAAATATGTTATTCATAGATAAAACATTTAGATATAAATTAAGATATAGAATATGGAAGAGTTATAAATTAAATTAACTTAGATAGGATTAGTCAGTTTAGTTAGTAATGGGTTAAATAGTGTTTTAAAGACAATGTATTTAAAACTGTGACATTTACATTCAGTTGCTGTTGTCAATCAAAACACCTATACTGCTAGCTAGACACATAGTATTATTAACACTCTAATACACTGCGCATGAACAAGTTAAAATAGTATTTTCTATATGTCAGCCAAAATTATAAAGTCTTTTAAGGAAGTTAAAATATACAAAGATAGCATTTTCATTTATGGTATGCTTTGATTTCATTGGCTTAAAATGTGTATATAAGCTTTGCCTTTGTATGAAGCTATTGTTATCTTCAGCCTCCAGATCTCGGGGTATGTATTCATCTTTCTCCTGTTAAGTGTAGTCAGTCCACGGGTCATCCATTACTTATGGAATATTTCTCTTCCTAACAGGAAACTGCAAGAGAATTACCCAGCAGAGCTTGCTATATAGCTCCTCCCCTCACCTGTCATACTCAGTCATTCTCTTGCAGCCTAACTAAAAAGGAAGCTGTGAGAGATCTGTGGTGTTTTTTAACTTAGTTTATTTCTACAATCAAAAGTTTGTTATTTTTAAATGGCACCGGAGTGTGCTGTTTATTCTTAGGCAGCTTTAGAAGAAGAATCTGCCTGGGTTTTTTTCTATGGCCTTAGCAGACGTAACTAAGACCCACTGGCTGTTCTCATCTGAGGAAAAGTGAGGTAACTTCAGAGAAGGGGAATAGCATGCAGGGCCCCCCTGCAACAAATGAGGTATGTGCAGTAATTTATTTTCTGAGGAATGGAATTGACTGAGAAAATACTGCTGATACCAATGTAACGTAAGTTCAGCCTTAAATGCAGCGATAGCGACTGGTATCAGGCTGATGTGTGTGTGTGCACTGAATGTATTTTCTAAGGAATGAAAATACTGTAAATACTGAAATAATGTATGAGCCTTAACTGCAGTAAAAGCGACTGGTAGCAGGCTTGTAAATAATAATACATAACTTTTAAATGTATGTTTAAAACGTTTTACTGGCTTGTTAATCGTTTTTGTGAGGTACTTGGTGATAAAACTTATTAGGGCATGATTTTTACCACATGGCCATTTTTGTTTTCTGCATAGAAACAGTTTCTGAGCTTCCCCACTGTTGTAATATGAGTGGGAGGGGCCTATTTTAGCGCTTTTTTGCGCAGTAAAAATTCAGTCACAATTTGTCTACTTCATCCTCCATGATCCAGATCGTCTCTAGAGAGCTCAGGGGTCTTCAAAATCCATTTTGAGGGAGGTAATCAGTCACAGTAGTCCTGTGACAGTGTATTTGACTGTGAGAAAAACGTTAATTATATAATTGTTATCCGTTTTTGGGTACTAAGGGGTTAATAATCCATTTGCTGGTGGGTGCAATCCTTTGCTAACTTAATACATTTACTGTGAAAAGTTGGTTGCTATAACTATTTTTGATCATTGTTATTTCAACTGTGTCAGTTTTTCTGTGCTTCTTAAAGGCACAGTAACGTTTTTTATATTGCTTGTAAATTAGTTTTGAAAATTATTTCCAAGTTTGCTAGTCTCATTGCTAATTTGTTTAAACATGTCTGACTCAGATGAATCTCTTTGTTCACTATGTTTAAAGGCCAATGTGGAGCCCAATAGAAATTTGTGTACCAATTGCATTGATGCTACTTTAAATAAAAGTCAATCTTTACATGTAAATAAATTATCACCAGACGACGAGGGGGAAGTTATGCCGACTAACTCTCCTCACGTGTCAGTACCTGCGCCTCCCGCTCAGGAGGTGCGTGATTTTGTGGCGCCAAGTACATCAGGGAGGCCCTTACAAATCACTTTGCAAGACATGGCTACTGTTATGACAGAAGTATTATCTAAGTTGCCAGATTTAAGAGGCAAGCGCGATAGCTCTGGGTTAAGGATAGAGCGCGTGGATGAGATGAGAGCCATGTCAGATACTGCGTCACAGTTTGCAGAACGTGAGGACGGAGAGCTTCATTCTGTGGGTGACGGATCTGATCCAGGGAGACTGGATTCAGAGATTTCCAATTTTAAATTTAAGCTAGAGAACCTCCGCACATTGCTAGGGGAGGTATTAGCGGCTCTGAATGATTGTAACACGGTTGCAATTCCAGAGAAATTATGTAGGTTGGATAAATACTATGCGGTACCGGTGTGTACTGACGTATTTCCTATACCAAAAAGGCTTACAGAGATTATTAGCAAGGAGTGGGATAAACCTGGTGTGCCTTTTACCCCTCCTCCCATATTTAGGAAAATGTTTCCTATTGACGCCACCACACGAGACTTATGGCAGACGGTCCCTAAGGTGGAGGGAGCAGTTTCTACTTTAGCTAAGCGTACCACTATCCCGGTGGAGGATAGTTGTGCCTTTTCAGATCCAATGGATAAAAAATTAGAGGGTTACCTTAAGAAAATGTTTGTTCAACAAGGTTTTATTTTACAGCCCCTTGCATGCATTGCGCCTGTCACTGCTGCGGCAGCATTCTGGTTTGAGTCTTGGGAAGAGGCCATTCGCTCAGCTCCATTGGATGAAATAATGAACAAGCTTAAAACACTTAAGCTAGCTAACGCATTTGTTTCTGATGCCGTTGTGCATTTAACCAAACTTACGGCTAAGAACTCCGGATTCGCCATCCAAGCGCGCAGAGCGCTATGGCTTAAATCCTGGTCAGCTGACGTGACTTCTAAATCTAAATTGCTTAATATTCCTTTCAAAGGGCAGACCTTATTCGAGCCCGGCTTGAAAGAAATTATTGCTGACATTACGGGAGGTAAGGGCCATGCTCTACCTCAGGACAGGGCCAAATCAAAGGCCAAACAGTCTAATTTTCGTGCCTTTCGTAACTTCAAGGCTGGAGCAGCATCAACTTCCTCCGCTCCAAAACAGGAAGGAGCTGTTGCTCGTTACAGGCAGGGCTGGAAAGTTAACCAGTCTTGGAACAGGGGCAAGCAGGCCAAGAAACCTGCTGCCGCCCCCAAGACAGCATGAAGAGAGGGCCCCCTATCCGGAAACGGATCTAGTGGGGAGCAGACTTTCTCTCTTCGCCCAGGCTTGGGCAAGAGATGTCCAGGATCCCTGGGCGTTGGAGATCATATCTCAGGGATATCTCCTGGACTTCAAAACTTCTCCTCCACGGGGGAGATTTCATCTTTCAAGGTTATCAGCAAACCAAACAAAGAAAGAGGCGTTTCTATGCTGTGTACAAGACCTCTTACTAATGGGGGTAATCCACCCAGTTCCGCGGACGGAACACGGGCAGGGATTCTATTCAAATCTATTTGTGGTTCCCAAAAAAGAGGGAACCTTCAGACCAATCTTGGACTTAAAGATCCTAAACAAATTTCTAAGAGTTCCATCATTCAAAATGGAAACTATTCGAACCATCCTTCCCATGATCCAAGAGGGTCAGTACATGACCACGGTGGACTTAAAGGATGCCTACCTTCACATACCGATTCACAAGGACCATTACCGGTATCTGAGATTTGCCTTCCTAGACAGGCATTACCAGTTTGTAGCTCTTCCCTTCGGATTAGCTACGGCTCCAAGAATCTTTACAAAAATTCTAGGATCACTTCTGGCGGTACTAAGACCGCGAGGCATAGCGGTGACTCCGTACCTAGACGACATTCTGATACAAGCGTCAAGTTTTCAAACTGCCAAGTCTCATACAGAGATAGTTCTGGCATTTCTGAGGTCGCATGGGTGGAAGGTGAACGTGGAAAAGAGTTCTCTATTACCACTTACAAGAGTTCCCTTTCTAGGGACTCTTATAGATTCTGTAGAGATGAAAATTTACCTGACAGAGGTCAGGTTATTAAAACTTCTAAATGCTTGCCGTGTCCTTCACTCCATTCCACACCCGTCAGTAGCTCAGTGCATGGACGTAATCGGCTTAATGGTAGCGGCAATGGACATAGTACCATTTGCGCGCCTGCATCTCAGACCGCTGCAATTGTGCATGCTAAGTCAGTGGAACGGGGATTACTCAAATTTGTCCCCCCTACTAAATCTGAATCAAGAGACCAGAGATTCTCTTCTATGGTGGCTTTCTCGGCCACATCTGTCCAAGGGGATGATCTTTCGCAGGCCAGATTGGACGATTGTAACAACAGACGCCAGCCTTCTAGGCTGGGGAGCAGTCTGGAATTCCCTGAAAGCTCAGGGATTATGGACTCAGGAGGAGAAACTCCTCCCAATAAATATTCTGGAGTTAAGAGCAATATTCAATGCTCTCCTAGCTTGGCCTCAGTTAGCAACTCTGAGGTTCATCAGATTTCAGTCGGACAGCATCACGACTGTGGCTTACATCAACCATCAAGGGGGAACCAGAAGTTCCCTAGCGATGTTGGAAGTCTCAAAGATAATTCGCTGGGCAGAGTCTCACTCTTGCCACCTGTCAGCGATCTACATCCCAGGCGTGGAGAACTGGGAGGCGGATTTTCTAAGTCGCCAGACTTTTCATCCGGGAGAGTGGGAGCTTCATCCGGAGGTCTTTGCTCAACTGATTCGTCGTTGGGGCAAACCAGATCTGGATCTCATGGCGTCTCGTCAGAACGCTAAGCTTCCTTGTTACGGATCCAGGTCCAGGGACCCGGGAGCGGTGCTGATAGATGCTCTGACAGCCCCTTGGGTCTTCAACATGGCTTATGTGTTTCCACCATTCCCAATGCTTCCTCGTTTGATTGCCAAGATCAAACAGGAGAGAGCTTCGGTGATTCTGATAGCGCCTGCGTGGCCACGCAGGACCTGGTATGCAGACCTAGTGGACATGTCGTCCTGTCCACCGTGGTCTCTGCCTCTGAGACAGGACCTTCTAATTCAGGGTCCTTTCAAACATCCAAATCTAATTTCTCTGAGGCTGACTGCATGGAGATTGAACGCTTGATTCTATCAAAGCGTGGTTTCTCGGAGTCGGTTATTGATACCTTAATACAGGCTAGGAAGCCTGTTACCAGAAAAATTTACCATAAAATATGGCGTAAATATTTACATTGGTGCGAATCCAAGAGTTACTCATGGAGTAAGGTTAGGATTCCTAGGATATTGTCCTTTCTACAAGAGGGTTTAGAAAAGGGCTTATCTACTAGTTTGTTAAAGGGACAGATTTCTGCTCTGTCTATTCTTCTACACAAACGTCTGGCTGAAGTTCCAGACGTTCAGGTTTTCTGTCAGGCTTTAACTAGGATTAAGCCTGTGTTTAAGTCTGTTGCTCCGCCGTGGAGCTTAAACTTAGTTCTTAATGTTCTTCAAGGCGTTCCATTTGAACCCCTTCATTCCATTGATATCAAGTTGTTATCTTGGAAAGTTCTGTTTTTGATGGCTATTTCCTCGGCTCGAAGAGTCTCGGAGTTATCTGCCTTACATTGTGATTCTCCTTATCTGATTTTTCATTCAGACAAGGTAGTCCTGCGTACTAAACCTGGGTACTTACCTAAGGTAGTTACTAACAAGAATATCAATCAAGAGATTGTTGTTCCATCTCTGTGTCCTAACCCTTCTTCAAAGAAGGAACGACTTTTGCATAATCTGGACGTAGTCCGTGCCCTGAAATTCTATTTGCAGGCAACTAAGGATTTTCGTCAAACTTCTTCCCTGTTTGTCGTTTACTCTGGACAGAGGAGAGGTCAAAAGGCTTCGGCTACCTCTCTCTCTTTTTGGCTTCGTAGCATAATACGATTAGCCTATGAGACTGCTGGACAGCAGCCTCCTGAAAGGATTACAGCTCATTCTACTAGAGCTGTGGCTTCCACCTGGGCCTTTAAAAATGAGGCCTCTGTTGAACAGATTTGCAAGGCTGCGACTTGGTCTTCGCTTCACACTTTTTCAAAATTTTACAAATTTGACACTTTTGCTTCGTCGGAGGCTATTTTTGGGAGAAAGGTACTTCAGGCAGTGGTTCCTTCTGTTTAATGTTCCTGCCTTATCCCTCCCTTCATCCGTGTACTTTAGCTTTGGTATTGGTGTTCCATAAGTAATGGATGACCCGTGGACTGACTACACTTAACAGGAGAAAACATAATTTATGCTTACCTGATAAATTCCTTTCTCCTGTAGTGTAGTCAGTCCACGGCCCGCCCTGTTTTTACGGCAGGTCTAAATTTTAATTAAACTCCAGTCACCACTGTACCCTATGGTTCCTCCTTTCTCGTCTGCTTTGGTCGAATGACTGAGTATGACAGGTGAGGGGAGGAGCTATATAGCAGCTCTGCTGGGTAATTCTCTTGCAGTTTCCTGTTAGGAAGAGAAATATTCCATAAGTAATGGATGACCCGTGGACTGACTACACTACAGGAGAAAGGAATTTATCAGGTAAGCATAAATTATGTTTTCTGTGATTAATAAATAGTTTATGTCAACTAATATTTGATAAATATGATTATTAATTTAATCTGTTAGATAACCCAGATTAAATATTTGTCTATAGTTAGGGTTTTGTCTAACGAAGGCATATAAAGTCATATTAAAATAAAGAATAATTCTTATAAGCATCTCATTTTTATCTTCTTTTGCGAGAATCATACATATACATCTGTTGCTAAACACTCATTTAGTGACAGCCCTTAGACTAGAGAGGTATATACGACAACACCCCCTCCAATATGTACCTGGACTATTTTTATATATTCGTCTTAGTCTTGATGGTGTCATATACCAGCGCATGCAGATTTTAATATTTGTTTCTTTTGCTCTTGAAGAATGTGCCGACTGCATCAATCTTCTGAATCTAGAAAGCCATTCTTTGGGGGGCGTGTTTAATGCCAGCTCTCTATCCCACCCTACTGTATATGAAGGTAGTTTGTCAAATCTATTTTCTAATACTAATTTATATAGTGAGCAGATTGACCTCAAATGTTCCGAGCCATTTGAGCAGGCTTGTTCAAACTGTGTAAGTGGGCGTGTAAAGTCTGCTTTGTATTTATGTGAGAAAATGAAGTGTCTAGCCTGATGATAGTTGAACCAAGAGGTGAAAAAAGGAAGAGATAATGAGTCAATTTGCTGTTTTGTCATTAGTTTATTTTTAGCTAATAATGTGTGTATTTGGATCTGGGTATTCAATGGGGAGTTTGTGTTTGTGTTTCTCTCTACCTGTAAACCTGGGGGGAATTCAGGGTTTGATAGTAGGTTCGTGAGTGGAGAGTATTTAGTGGAAATTTTCGGGTGTGCTTTAAGAACAGACAACCAATCCTTCCAAGTCTCATTAGTAATATATGATTGGGTGAGGGACACCAAGACCCCCTTGTGTCGTGAGTTTATAGATTGTGCTTTTGCTAATATGCGGGGGTCTGCGTCGCCAGATATAGTCATTCATTATTTTTTGTAATATATTAATCTCTCTGGAGATCTTCTGGATAGGTACAGTCTGTAGTATGTATAGTGCTTTGGGTAACAATACCATTTTCTATAATGTATTCTATTTCATATATCACAGTATTTCGTTATCTATCGTGACATTCCTAGATAGCAATATAGACACATACTAGTTACTAAAATATAAATACATTTCTTATTGATATGCCAAGCTATCAACTGAGTCCTTGTATTGGCTGCGGTTTTTCCTCGATCTCGGATGTGCCATATTGCTTAAGACGTCACCTGCCAGGCTGTCCAATGATTCCTTGTATTGGCTGACGTTTTTACGTGATCAAGGATGCGCCTTTTATTGGATGGCGTATTTACGCGATCAAGGATGCGCCTTTTATTGGATGGCGTATTTATGCGATCAAGGATGCGCCATGTTAATTAAGACATCACATGCAAAGGTGTAAAAAGGGTCTGATTGTATTACGTAGTCCCGCAATATTTGAATTTGCACGTAACACACGTTTGTGAATGAGAAGACAAGTTTAAAACCATGGCGAGTATGGATTGTGTGAATCATGTAACATTGTTGACCCATAGCTGATAAAGAACACAACATTCTCTTTTGATGGATGTCTGGTTGAATAAACGAATGAAAGCAAAAGGTTTTCATGCATAAGATATTTTGAGGCAAGTGCAAATCCCTAAATATAGTCCATCTTGTTTAATATGTTTGTCAACAATATGTTCCTTTTTATGAAAAATGACTGTGTTGTGTTTAATTTTCAACATATCGAATTCATAAATATGCGCTATTGTATTAGAATCAAGTAATCAATATGCATTTATCTTTATCATATGCTAAATATATGAGATGCTGACTTCTAAATGTTATTTTGTTGTATATTTTATTAAAGGGTCATTATACACTCACATTAAAAACCAAATATGTTTTTTTTTCTCTAGTTATATAGTCCATTGTTTACCAAATACATGTCGACTTTTGCTTATGTTCAAATAACATTTAATTAATTTTCAGACTCTTCGCCAAGCCTCAAAGTTTGATGTGAGCTTGCTCCTATTTGTGTAAAGAGTCTTTTTCATATGCTAATGAAGGGGTATTGTCTTGTTTTACACTTGGAATGGGCTTTACAGCTATCTTTTCAATATAGATAACCCGATTTTCTTGTGGTTTCTAGTAGTGTCTATTACATGCAGTTCTCTTAAAAAGATTGTATACTGTCCCTTTAATTCAAATGTTGATTGTTGTATCATGTATGAGTTCCACATTGGTTAATCTCCAAATATATTATTGTGAGCATATATTTGTTTAGTCACTCCTAAAAGGACTTTAAACCATATTCCTTGTTAAAACAAATGTCTTTCTAAAATAAATCAAACACAATAATGTCTCTTTAAGAAAATAGACTTTATTTAACACGTCAATAGAAATCTTATTCCAATATTTCTTGTTTGAACAAGTACATGTAGATATACCAACAATCACCAAATATTAGTATATGTTAGCATATGTAATTTTTTAAAGGGACAGTCTAGAAAACAAATAAGGATTTGCATTATTATAAAAGCAATTTTGAAATAAAAATGATATCAAACGTTTCTCACCAATTAATCATTTTTCTCTGGTTATTCTTATTTGCTAGCTAAACCTATGAGGTTCGTGTGCTCATTTCTTAGAGCTTGAAGAGTGCATGTAATCAGAATGAAATTTGACCACTAGAGGGCATTTGGATATTGAAAACCTTGAGCTCATACAGCATATTTACCCTGTATTGATCATTGATTGTCTAAAATGTTGTTATGTCAGAACAACAAATAAGTGGTCAGTTTTCATAGGCATAGATACAAGGGTAAGCACATAAGTCACACGTATTTCTCCATGTTTTTGTTTCCAACTTGATAATGCGTAATACAGTGTTTTCTTTGTAAACAATAATGTTCTGACTGTCCCTTTAAGCTGTGTTATTGTCATTCAAACAGTAATATGCCATCATGGATAATTGTAATGGTCATTTTGTTTGAGATTAGGGAAACAGTTTGGACATCACATCACAGAAACCAATCAATATCATGAACAAGGATAGGTATGTGATGATGTGGTGTCCACAAACTTATAACCCACACTCTGCAAACAATCTGCCTCCATGGACCCGGTCCCATAGAAGCAGATTATATACAGAGTGTGGTCCACAAGTGTATGAAAACCACATCATCACATACCTATCCATTAAACATTAAATAAATACAAGGCTGAGGCTCTGGGATGGGCAACTGACCCCTCCGACGAGTTCTCATCGGAGACGTTGTGGGAAGAGTGGAAGGAGGAGTACTGGGATGACCAAGGTGAGGAGATGGAGGAGATGGCCCAGGAGGAGATGGGCCAGGATGAGATGGGCCAGCAGGATATGGGCCAGCAGGAGATGGCCCAGCAGGAGATGGGCCAGCAGGAGATGGGCCAGCAGGAGATGGCCCAGCAGCAGATGGCCCAGCAGCAGATGGCCCAGCATGCACCTCCCGGAAGAAATTTAACATAGCTTCTTGTAGCTGTAAACTCCGGTTTTGTCCTTGTTCTATTCTTGTAAGGATCTCTATAATTTGTGTTTGTCCTTCTCTAATGCCATGAAGCTCTTCGATAATCCGACTTCTCCCTTGGATATTTTCCATCCGGGAGGTACACATCTGTTCAATGTAGTCGAGTAACACCCGCACCTCGGCTATCTCCTCCTGTTGTGCACGGCGGGCTGTCCGTGCACGGCGGCCTGCTGGTGCTTGAGGGGCCTCTTCCTCTGCTTCAGGGGCCTCTTCCTGTGCTTCAGGGGCCTCTTCATCTGCTTCAGTGGGGGCCTCTTCCTCTGCTTCAGTGTGGGCCTCTGCTTCAGGGGGGCCTCTTCTCTCCGAGGTGGCGATTCATCCCCACCACTCTCATACCGGGGAAAAGGAGGAGCCTGTAGTTGGTGTGCTGCCTCCCCCCCAGACTCTGTATATTGCAAAAAGAAAGAAATTTATATATTTGCATATTTCCAAATAAAGATGTAAATGCTTTTGCTTACAATTTAATTACAAATGCAGCCTCTTTGAAATCTAACAATCAATATGATTTCCGCATTTTCCAAAATGTGTTTGTGATATCTATCTGGTCGATCTGAATGTTTTTGCGCTTGTTTTCAGTCTGTTTAAATGCACACCTAAAATGTAGCCTAGATACTAATGTAATCGCAAGGTAATTGTGAATGCGTTTACGTAATAATGTGTTAAACACCGTAATAGCATTAACCATATCCTTAAATACATTCTTTATTTTGGATGGTAATAGATTCTTAAATGAGCTTACCGTCAGATGAGAGTGGCAGGTTCCCGGTATCGACTCCTCCGATCCCTACTATGGCCACCTCGGAGATGCTGGGACGCAACATTTCCTCCCATCGGGAATACTCCACGTTCATTGGAGGCCCGCCACCGGTCCCTGTTGCATGTTGGTACTCCCTGGTTATTTTTCTTTTCAGCTCCATCTTGCAGTCCCGGTAGCGATGTTTAATCGAGTCGATATCTCTGTTATGGCCCCCCACTGCATTAACTGCATCCATTATCTCCCGCCAGAGCTTCCTCTTGTCACTCGGGGTGGCCTTTTGAGCCTGCAGCCTCCTATACCTGTCCATATATGCCTCTATGAGGGCCTCCTTCTCCTCCATGGTATACCTCGCCTCCCTAGTCGGCTTGGCCTTCCCCTGTGATGGTGCCCTCTGTTTCCCGAACTGTGAAGCCCTACTCTGTCCGTCACTGGGCCCAGCCACTTGTTCATCTTGAACCAAGTGGCTGGGTTCACCCACCACTTCCTCCCCCGCTTCCTCAACCGCTTCCTGCCCCCCTTCCTGTCCTGTTCCTCTCCCTCTCCCCCCATCTCTCCCTCTCCCCTGACTAATCTCCTGCCTGCCCTCCTCTTCCATCTCTTCCCTAAACTAAGCCCTAACTACTCCAACAAAAAGTGGCTGTGCACAAATGAAAGGGGATCAAAATAAAGAAATAAAAATACAAAAAAGTGCTCAAAGTGTGAAAGGGATATAAATAAAAGAGGGTAAGGAGTATTTAACAAACCAAAATGTATAAGAAGACTAAAAGGAGGATATGTAAACTAAATGTAACTAGGGGATGGGGATGGGATTACAGGGAATGGGGTATGGGATTACAGGGAATTGGGTATGGGATTACAGGGAATGGGATGAAAGGGAATGGGGTATGGAGTGTAGTATGAGAGGGTATGGGTTATGGAGTGTATGTAGTGTTAGTTAGTGATAAGTGTATGTATGTATTGAATGTGTCTGCATGTAAATGTGTGACGTATAATGAAAAAGCACTCGCACACTCACCCAAACCAACTCTTGCTCACTACCGCTCTCTTACTATCTCACACTACAAATAAATAACTCACGCTACCACTAACTCATGCTACCACTAACTCATGCTACCACTAACTCACACTACCACTAACTCACACTCCAAATAACTATCTCACGCTCCCACTAACTCACGCTCCCACTCTCACAATAAGGCACTAAATCTCTCTCTGTAATCTCCAAAACCCACCAGCAACACAGTCAAAGAAGCCATGCTTGTGTCGTGCTTATATACCCTTTGTAAATGTTTAATGATGTACCGGTTTGCCTTGTAAATTGTGTTCAGGTGTGCTTTGTTAGTAATTAGTATGCGTGCAATGTGTATTAGTTATGTGAATTTGCGCATGCTCATATTGAGTTAGTATTTGTGGAATGTGTAGAATGCGATGATGTCATAGTGATCGTTTTCAATAACATTGTCCAATAGTATTATGTGTAAATGTAAATGTTTATTTGTGATGGTGTCGTATTTGTGAAGTGTTGTAAATGTTTGTTTGTCCTAATATTCCGTAATATTGAATGTGAGTGTTTTGATTATGTATGAGTGTGCATTTATTTTTCCGTGTTGTTTTGTTGCGTGTTTTCATATCGTAAGGTATATGTGTATTCCTCGTTTAGTGTAATGTTTGATTATTCCCGCTTATGAATGTGTAATGCTTATGTGCTATGTTTTGTTATTGTTGTTATGACATTTGCAGTGTGTTTTTGTTGTGCATTATGTGGTATACGTCATATGACCGAGCAGTGCGTATTTCTCGCAAGATCGAGTGTTAGATGAAAAATGCGTGTTTGTTTGATTTCTCATTGATCTCTATGGGAGACTGTCTAACACAGGCGTGATTACGCGTATAAAATAGACGCGTTAGGAGTCGCGTTAGAAGGTTGTTTTTAAACTCGTAATACCAGCGTTAAAAACAACGTGCGTTCGAAAAAAAAGACGCGTAGCTAACGCACCCCTTCAGCCGCAAAACTCTAAATCTAGGCGTATGTTTCTTAACAATACCTTCATTTTTATCAAGTTTTACACTTTGTGACTCATTAAACCAGACTTTTAACTTAATGTTCCTATAAAACTTATGTAAGTCCTTTGTTAGTTCGAAAAAGTCTAAATCCTGATATGGACAATAGGAAAGTCCTTTGTTAAGCACACACAGTTCATCTGCAGTAAGGGTATGTTGGGAGATATTTACCACTGTATCTTGAGACAAAATTACTTTTTCTGTGCTTTCTGTTGAGACTTCCTCAGTTCCCCTTGTCCTGCTGGTTTCTTCTGTTTGTGTGCCTCTTTTCCTTTTGTGTTTGTGTCCTCCCCGGGGGAATCGCTCTTGCCGTCGCTGTTCTCCAAAGGGTGATGGGGGATTCCTTCTGATGACGTATCGGAGCCTGATGTGACGCTCGTGTCATATGATTGCCGGTTCCTTCCTCGATTGGTTCTCCTCATTGTTTGGGCTCTACGCATTGAATAGTAACCTTGTTTACCACATCTCCACTTGTATACTCGGCCTGTACGATAGTCCTCCTCATCCCGCAAGAATTTCACTCGTTTGGTTTCTTTGATGGTTTTTTGCTCAGTGGCTATCTTTTCCTCGATCTTGTCTTCCAGTTCATGAAGTTCTTCCGTAGTTAGAGCCGTAAGTAGATCCGTACGATGTTTTGTGGTGATCTTTGTTTGCTTCTCTTGGGATTCTCTTGACCCAATAGTATTCTGCGAGTGTGGTCGCATGTAGATCCCATTTCATCAGTTTGACTTTTAAATGTTACTGCAAAAGAATATGAACAGAATATGAGATCTGTTCAGGGTACATACCATGATGAAAACATGTTTTATAAAATAAGAAGCACTGTATTACACATATAAAATAAGAAGCACTGTATTACACATATAAAGTAAGAAGCACTGTATTACACATATAAAGTAAGAAGCACTGTATTACACATATAAAGTAAGAAGCACTGTATTACACATATAAAATAATAAGCACTGGATTACACATAAAAAATAAGAAGCACTGTATTACACATATAAAATAAGAAGCACTGTATTACACATATAAAATAAGAAGCACTGTATTACACATATAAAGTAAGAAGCACTGTATTACACATATAAAATAAGAAGCACTGTATTACACATATAAAATAAGAAGCACTGTATTACACATATAAAATAAGAAGCACTGTATTACACATATAAAGTAAGAAGCACTGTATTACACATATAAAATAAGAAGCACTGTATTACACAAATAAAATAAGAAGCACTGTATTACACATATAAAATAAGAAGCCCTGTATTACACATATAAAATAAGAAGCACTGTATTACACAAATAAAATAAGAAGCACTGTATTACACATATAAAATAAGAAGCACTGTATTACACATATAAAATAAGAAGCACTGTATTACACATATAAAATAAGAAGCACTCTATTACACATATAAAATATGAAGCACTGTATTACACATATAAAATAAGAAGCACTGTATTACACAAATAAAATAAGAAGCACTGTATTACACATATAAAATAAGAAGCACTGTATTACACATATAAAATAAGAAGCACTGTATTACACATATAAAGTAAGAAGCACTGTATTACACATATAAAATAAGAAGCACTGTATTACACATATAAAATATGAAGCACTGTATTACACATATAAAATAAGAAACACTGTATTACACATATAAACTAAAAAGCACTGTATTACACATATAAAATATGAAGCACTGTATTACACATATAAAATAAGAAGCACTGTATTACACATATAAAATAAGAAGCACTGTATTACACAAATAAAATAAGAAGCACTGTATTACACATATAAAGTAAGAAGCACTGTATTACTCATGTAAAATAAGAAGCACTGTATTACACATATAAAGTAAGAAGCACTGTATTACACATATAAAGTAAGAAGCACTGTATTACACATATAAAGTAAGAAGCACTGTATTACACATATAAAGTAAGAAGCACTGTATTACTCATGTAAAATAAGAAGCACTGTATTACACATATAAAATAAGAAGCACTGTATTACACATATAAAATAAGAAGCACTGTATTACACATATAAAGTAAGAAGCACTGTATTACACATATAAAATAAGAAGCACTGTATTACACATATAAAATAAGAAGCACTGTATTACACATATAAAGTAAGAAGCACTGTATTACACATATAAAATAAGAAGCACTGTATTACACATATAAAATAAGAAGCACTGTATTACACATATAAAATAAGAAGCACTGTATTACACATATAAAATAAGAAGCACTGTATTACACAAATAAAATAAGAAGCACTGTATTACACATATAAAGTAAGAAGCACTGTATTACACATATAAAGTAAGAAGCACTGTATTACTCATGTAAAATAAGAAGCACTGTATTACACATATAAAATAAGAAGCACTGTATTACACATATAAAATAAGAAGCACTGTATTACACATATAAAATAAGAAGCACTGTATTACACATATAAAGTAAGAAGCACTGTATTACACATATAAAGTAAGAAGCACTGTATTACACATATAAAATAAGAAGCACTGTATTACACATATAAAATAAGAAGCACTGTATTACACATATAAAGTAAGAAGCACTGTATTACACATATAAAATAAGAAGCACTGTATTACACATATAAAATAAGAAGCACTGTATTACACATATAAAAATAAGAAGCACTGTATTACACATATAAAGTAAGAAGCACTGTATTACACATATAAAGTAAGAAGCACTGTATTACACATATAAAATAAGAAGCACTGTATTACACATATAAAGTAAGAAGCACTGTATTACACATATAAAATAAGAAGCACTGTATTACACATATAAAATAAGAAGCACTGTATTACACATATAAAATAAGAAGCACTGTATTACACATATAAAATGAGAAGCACTGTATTACACATATAAAATAAGAAGCACTGTATTACACATATAAAATAAGAAGCACTGTATTACACATATAAAGTAAGAAGCACTGTATTACACATATAAAATAAGAAGCACTGTATTACACATATAAAATAAGAAGCACTGTATTACACATATAAAATAAGAAGCACTGTATTACACATATAAAGTAAGAAGCACTGTATTACACATATAAAATAAGAAGCACTGTATTACACATATAAAATAAGAAGCACTGTATTACACATATAAAAATAAGAAGCACTGTATTACACATATAAAGTAAGAAGCACTGTATTACACATATAAAGTAAGAAGCACTGTATTACACATATAAAATAAGAAGCACTGTATTACACATATAAAGTAAGAAGCACTGTATTACACATATAAAATAAGAAGCACTGTATTACACATATAAAATAAGAAGCACTGTATTACACATATAAAATAAGAAGCACTGTATTACACATATAAAATGAGAAGCACTGTATTACACATATAAAATAAGAAGCACTGTATTACACATATAAAATAAGAAGCACTGTATTACACATATAAAGTAAGAAGCACTGTATTACACATATAAAATAAGAAGCACTGTATTACACATATAAAATAAGAAGCACTGTATTACACATATAAAATAAGAAGCACTGTATTACACATATAAAATAAGAAGCACTGTATTACACATATAAAATAAGAAGCACTGTATTACACATATAAAATAGGAAGCACTGTATTACACATATAAAATAAGAAGCACTGTATTACACATATAAAGTAAGAAGCACTGTATTACACATATAAAATAAGAAGCACTGTATTACACATATAAAATAAGAAGCACTGTATTACACATATAAAGTAAGAAGCACTGTATTACACATATAAAATAAGAAGCACTGTAATACACATATAAAATAAGAAGCACTGTATTACACATATAAAATAAGAAGCACTGTATTACACATATAAAATAAGAAGCACTGTATTACACCTTTAAAGTAAGAAGCACTGTATTACACATATAAAGTAAGAAGCACTGTATTACACATATAAAATAAGAAGCACTGTATTACACATATAAAGTAAGAAGCACTGTATTACACATATAAAATAAGAAGCACTGTATTACACATATAAAATAAGAAGCACTGTATTACACATATAAAGTAAGAAGCACTGTATTACACATATAAAATAAGAAGCACTGTATTACACATATAAAGTAAGAAGCACTGTATTACACATATAAAATAAGAAGCACTGTATTACACATATAAAATAAGAAGCACTGTATTACACATATAAAATAAGAAGCACTGTATTACACATATAAAATAAGAAGCACTGTATTACACATATAAAATAAGAAGCACTGTATTACACATATAAAGTAAGAAGCACTGTATTACACATATAAAATAAGAAGCACTGTATTACACATATAAAGTAAGAAGCACTGTATTACACATATAAAATAAGAAGCACTGTATTACACATATAAAATAAGAAGCACTGTATTACACATATAAAATAAGAAGCACTGTATTACACATATAAAGTAAGAAGCACTGTATTACACATATAAAATAAGAAGCACTGTATTACACATATAAAATAAGAAGCACTGTATTACACATATAAAGTAAGAAGCACTGTATTACACATATAAAATAAGAAGCACTGTATTACACATATAAAGTAAGAAGCACTGTATTACACATATAAAGTAAGAAGCACTGTATTACACATATAAAGTAAGAAGCACTGTATTACACATATAAAATAAGAAGCACTGTATTACACATATAAAATAAGAAGCACTGTATTACACATATAAAATAAGAAGCACTGTATTACACATATAAAGTAAGAAGCACTGTATTACACATATAAAATAAGAAGCACTGTATTACACATATAAAGTAAGAAGCACTGTATTACACATATAAAATAAGAAGCACTGTATTACACATATAAAATAAGAAGCACTGTATTACACATATAAAATAAGAAGCACTGTATTACACATATAAAATAAGAAGCACTGTATTACACATATAAAATAAGAAGCACTGTATTACACATATAAAGTAAGAAGCACTGTATTACACATATAAAATAAGAAGCACTGTATTACACATATAAAATAAGAAGCACTGTATTACACATATAAAGTAAGAAGCACTGTATTACACATATAAAATAAGAAGCACTGTATTACACATATAAAATAAGAAGCACTGTATTACACATATAAAGTAAGAAGCACTGTATTACACATATAAAATAAGAAGCACTGTATTACACATATAAAATAAGAAGCACTGTATTACACATATAAAATAAGAAGCACTGTATTACACATATAAAATAAGAAGCACTGTATTACACATATAAAATAAGAAGCACTGTATTACACATATAAAATAAGAAGCACTGTATTACACATATAAAATAAGAAGCACTGTATTACACATATAAAATAAGAAGCACTGTATTACACATATAAAGTAAGAAGCACTGTATTACACATATAAAATAAGAAGCACTGTATTACACATATAAAGTAAGAAGCACTGTATTACACATATAAAGTAAGAAGCACTGTATTACACATATAAAATAAGAAGCACTGTATTACACATATAAAGTAAGAAGCACTGTATTACACATATAAAAATAAGAAGCACTGTATTACACATATAAAGTAAGAAGCACTGTATTACACATATAAAATAAGAAGCACTGTATTACACATATAAAATAAGAAGCACTGTATTACACATATAAAATAAGAAGCACTGTATTACACATATAAAGTAAGAAGCACTGTATTACACATATAAAATAAGAAGCACTGTATTACACATATAAAGTAAGAAGCACTGTATTACACATATAAAATAAGAAGCACTGTATTACACATATAAAATAAGAAGCACTGTATTACACATATAAAATAAGAAGCACTGTATTACACATATAAAATAAGAAGCACTGTATTACACATATAAAAGTAAGAAGCACTGTATTACACATATAAAATAAGAAGCACTGTATTACACATATAAAATAAGAAGCACTGTATTACACATATAAAAGTAAGAAGCACTGTATTACACATATAAAGTAAGAAGCACTGTATTACACATATAAAATAAGAAGCACTGTATTACACATATAAAATAAGAAGCACTGTATTACACATATAAAGTAAGAAGCACTGTATTACACATAAGTAAGAAGCACTGTATTACACATATAAAATAAGAAGCACTGTATTACACATATAAAGTAAGAAGCACTGTATTACACATATAAAATAAGAAGCACTGTATTACACATATAAAATAAGAAGCACTGTATTACACATATAAAATAAGAAGCACTGTATTACACATATAAAATAAGAAGCACTGTATTACACATATAAAGTAAGAAGCACTGTATTACACATATAAAATAAGAAGCACTGTATTACACATATAAAGTAAGAAGCACTGTATTACACATATAAAGTAAGAAGCACTGTATTACACATATAAAGTAAGAAGCACTGTATTACACATATAAAATAAGAAGCACTGTATTACACATATAAAGTAAGAAGCACTGTATTACACATATAAAATAAGAAGCACTGTATTACACATATAAAGTAAGAAGCACTGTATTACACATATAAAATAAGAAGCACTGTATTACACATATAAAATAAGAAGCACTGTATTACACATATAAAATAAGAAGCACTGTATTACACATATAAAATAAGAAGCACTGTATTACACATATAAAATAAGAAGCACTGTATTACACATATAAAGTAAGAAGCACTGTATTACACATATAAAGTAAGAAGCACTGTATTACACATATAAAATAAGAAGCACTGTATTACACATATAAAATAAGAAGCACTGTATTACACATATAAAATAAAAAGCACTGTATTACACATATAAAATATGAAGCACTGTATTACACATATAAAATAAGAAGCACTGTATTACACATATAAAATAAGAAGCACTGTATTACACATATAAAGTAAGAAGCACTGTATTACACATATAAAATAAGAAGCACTGTATTACACATATAAAATAAGAAGCACTGTATTACACATATAAAGTAAGAAGCACTGTATTACACATATAAAATAAGAAGCACTGTATTACACATATAAAATAAGAAGCACTGTATTACACATATAAAGTAAGAAGCACTGTATTACACATATAAAATAAGAAGCACTGTAATACACATATAAAATAAGAAGCACTGCTGTATTACACATATAAAATAAGAAGCACTGTATTACACATATAAAGTAAGAAGCACTGTATTACACATATAAAATAAGAAGCACTGTATTACACATATAAAGTAAGAAGCACTGTATTACACATATAAAATAAGAAGCACTGTATTACACATATAAAATAAGAAGCACTGTATTACACATATAAAATAAGAAGCACTGTATTACACATATAAAGTAAGAAGCACTGTATTACACATATAAAATAAGAAGCACTGTATTACACATATAAAGTAAGAAGCACTGTATTACACATATAAAGTAAGAAGCACTGTATTACACATATAAAGTAAGAAGCACTGTATTACACATATAAAATAAGAAGCACTGTATTACACATATAAAGTAAGAAGCACTGTATTACACATATAAAATAAGAAGCACTGTATTACACATATAAAATAAGAAGCACTGTATTACACATATAAAATAAGAAGCACTGTATTACACATATAAAGTAAGAAGCACTGTATTACACATATAAAATAAGAAGCACTGTATTACACATATAAAATAAAAAGCACTGTATTACACATATAAAATATGAAGCACTGTATTACACATATAAAATAAGAAGCACTGTATTACACATATAAAATAAGAAGCACTGTATTACACATATAAAGTAAGAAGCACTGTATTACACATATAAAGTAAGAAGCACTGTATTACACATATAAAATAAGAAGCACTGTATTACACATATAAAATAAGAAGCACTGTATTACACATATAAAATAAGAAGCACTATATTACACATATAAAATAAGAAGCACTATATTACACATATAAAATAAGAAGCACTGTATTACACATATAAAATAAGAAGCACTATATTACACATATAAAATAAGAAGCACTGTATTACACATATAAAGTAAGAAGCACTGTATTACACATATAAAGTAAGAAGCACTGTATTACACATATAAAATAAGAAGCACTATATTACACATATAAAATTAGAAGCACTATATTACACATATAAAATAAGAAGCACTGTATTACACATATAAAGTAAGAAGCACTGTATTACACATATAAAATAAGAAGCACTGTATTACACATATAAAATAAGAAGCACTGTATTACACATATAAAATAAGAAGCACTGTATTACACATATAAAGTAAGAAGCACTGTATTACACATATAAAATAAGAAGCACTGTATTACACATATAAAATATGAAGCACTGTATTACACATATAAAATAAGAAGCACTGTATTACACATATAAAATAGGAAGCACTGTATTACACATATAAAATAAGAAGCACTGTATTACACATATAAAGTAAGAAGCACTGTATTACACATATAAAATAAGAAGCACTGTATTACACATATAAAATAAGAAGCACTGTATTACACATATAAAGTAAGAAGCACTGTATTACACATATAAAATAAGAAGCACTGTATTACACATATAAAATAAGAAGCACTGTATTACACATATAAAATAAGAAGCACTGTATTACACATATAAAATAAGAAGCACTGTATTACACATATAAAATAAGAAGCACTGTATTACACATATAAAATAAGAAGCACTGTATTACACATATAAAATAAGAAGCACTGTGTTACACATATAAAATGAGAAGCACTGTATTACACATATAAAATAAGAAGCACTGTATTACACATATAAAATAAGAAGCACTGTATTACACATATAAAATATGAAGCACTGTATTATACATATAAAGTAAGAAGCACTGTATTACACATATAAAATATGAAGCACTGTATTATACATATAAAGTAAGAAGCACTGTATTACACATATAAAATAAGAAGCACTGTATTACACATATACAATTAAACTTTGTCTATGCTCATTCACTGTAATGCATTGCAGTATATGAGGACAATTTGGCTGCCTTCAATAAGTTACATCAGAGAGAGAAGAAGCTGCCGTGTACACGTGTCATGTGACTGCAGTGCCTGTGTGGAACGCACGTTACAAGATGGCACCATAGATAGGAAAATACAAGCTGTGGCTAAGCATAGAAAATATGAAGAGTCTTCTTGAAGAGCTTGTAGTAAGATGAATATACAGCATTGAGAACAGTGTATTAGTTTATTTTGATTCCTCAGAAACAGTTTAGAAAATTTTAAGCAGGTGTTTAGTGTCCCTTTAAAAACACTCACCCAAAATAATTAAAAAATAGATGACATCAATTGGTGAGGGACTGGAAATGTTAGGGATAGTGTGGCAGTGGTGGGTCCTAGTATATCAGTGGATTCCCCTTAAAGTAGGTATAACAATGATACCTATATAAATTATATACCAGCACTTATTACAAGCAAAATGTGTTTTTGTTTTCTGTGGCTACAGAATGGATAACAGCCCCCAATTTAATTCTGCTGCAAACTATTCTAAAGAATGTAACCTTCCTCTGTCTGTCTCTCCCTCCATCTGGCTCTCCCTTCCTCTGTCTCTCCGTCCCTCCCTTACTCTGTCTCTCCCTTCCTTACTCTGTCTCTCCCTCTATTACTCTGTCTCTCCCTCCCTTCCTGTCTCTCTCTCTCTCTCTTCCTTCATCTGTCTCTCTCTCTCCCTTCCTCTGTCTCTCTCCCTTCCTCTGTCTCTCCCTCCCTTCCTCTGTCTCTCCCTCCATTCCTCTGTCTCTCCCTCCCTTCCTCTGTCTGTCTCTCCCTCCTCCCTTCCTCTGTCTCTCCCTCCTTCCCTTCCTCTGTCTCTCCCTCCCTTCCTCTGTCTCTCCCTCCTCCCTTCCTCTGTCTCTCCCTCCCTCCCTTCCTCTGTCTCTCCCTCCCTTCATCTGTCTCTCCCTCCCTTCCTCTGTCTCTCCCTCCTCTCTTCCTCTGTCTCTGCCTCCCTCCCTTTCTCTGTCTCGCCTCCCTTCCTCTGTCTGTCTCTCCCCCCTCCCTTCCTCTGTCTCTCCCTTCCTTCCTCTGTCTCTCCATCCCTCTGTCTCTCCCTCCCTCTCTTCCTATGTCTCTCCCTCCCTTCCTCTGTCTCTCCCTCCTTCCCTTCATCTCTCCCTCCCTTCCTCTGTCTCTCCCTCCTCCCTTCCTCTGTCTCTCCCTCCCTTCCTCTTTCTCTCCCACCCTCCCTTTCTCTGTCTCTCCCTCCTCCCTTCCTCTGTCTGTCCCTCCCTCCCTTCCTCTGTCCCTCCCTCCCTTCCTCTGTCCCTACCTTCATCTGTCTCTCCCTTCCTTCCTCTGTCTCTCCCTCCCGCCCTCCCTTCCTCTGTCTTTCCCTCCCTCCCGCCCTCCCTTCCTCTGTCTTTCCCTCCCACCCTTCCTCTGTCTCTCCCTCCCTTCCTCTGTCTCTCCCTCCCTTCCTCTGTCTCTCCCTTCCTTCCTCTGTCTCTCCCTCCCTCTATTTCTCTCCCTCCTTCCTTCTTCTGTCCCTCCCTCCCTTCCTCTGTCTCTCCCTTCCTTCCTCTGTCTCTTCCTCCCTTTCTCTGAATCTCCCTCCCTTCCTCTGTCTTTCCCTCCCTCCCTTTCTCTGTCTTTCCCTCCCTCCCTTACTCTGTCTCTCCCTCCCTTGCTCTGTCTGTCCCTCCCTTACTCCGTCTGTCCCTCCCTTACTCTGTCTCTCCCTCCCTTCCTCTGTCTCTCCCTCCCTAACTCTGTCACTCATTCCCTCCCTAACTCTGAACTCTGTCTCTCCCTCCATTACTCTGTCTTGCTCTCCCTTCCTCTGTCTCTCTCTCTCCCTTCCTCTGTCTCTCCCTCACTTCCTCTGTCTCTCCCTCCCTTCCTCAGTCTCTCCCTCCTCCCTTCCTCTGTCTCTCCCTCCCTTCCTCTGTCTCTCCCTTCCTCTGTCTTTCCCTCCCTCCCTTCCTCTGTCTTTCCCTCCCTCCCTTACTCTGTCTCTCCCTCCCTTGCTCTGTCTGTCCCTCCCTTACTTCGTCTGTCCCTCCCTTACTCTGTCTCTCCCTCCCTTACTCTGTCTCTCTCTCCCTAACTCTGTCTCTCCCTCCATTACTCTGTCTTGCTCTCCCTTCCTCTGTCTCTCTCTCTCTCTCCATTTCTCTGTCTCTCCCTCACTTCCTCTGTCTCTACCTCCCTTCCTCTTTCTTTCCCTCCCTCCCTTCCTCTGTCTCTACCTCCCTTCCTCTGTCTTTCCCTCCCTCCCTTCCTCTTGTCTCTCCCTTCCTTCCTCTGTCTTTCCCTCCCTCCCTTGATCTGTCTCCCCCTCCCTTACGCTGTCTCTCCCTCCATTACTCTGTCTCTCCCTCCCTTACTCTGTCTCTCCCTCCCTTACTCTGTCTCTCCCTCCCTTACTCTGTCTTGCTCTCCCTTCCTCTGTCTCTCTTTCTCTCTCTCTCTCTCTCTCTCTCTCTCTCTCTCTCTCTCTCCCTTCATCTGTCTCTCTCTCCCCATTCCTCTGTCTCTCTCTCTCCCTTCCTCTATCTGTCTCTCTCTTCTTCCCGTTTCTGTCTCTCTCTCCTTCCCTTTCCCTGTCTCTCTCTCCTTCCCTTTCCCTGTCAGCATTTAGGGATGTTGCGTATGTCCCACCTAACAGCACTACCTTAACCCCAATGTTAATCCCTCCCTTCCTCTGTCTTTCCCTCCCTCCCTTCCTCTGTCTCTCCCTTCCTCTGTCTTTCCCTCCCTCCCTTAATCTGTCTCCCCCTCCCTTACTCTGTCTCTCCCTCCATTACTCTGTCTCTCCCTCCCTTACTCTGTCTCTCCCTCCCTTACTCTGTCTCTCCCTCCCTTACTCTGTCTCTCCCTCCTCTGTCTCTGCCTCCCTCCCTTTCTCTTTCTCTCCCTCCTCCCTTCCTCTGTCTGTCTCTCCCTCCCTCCCTTCCTCTGTCTCTCCCTTCCTTCCTCTGACTCTCCCTCCCTCTGTCTCGCCCTCCCTCTCTTCCTATGTCTCTCCCTCCCTTCCTCTGTCTCTCCCTCCTTCCCTTCATCTCTCTCTCCCTCCCTTCCTCTGTCTCTCCCTCCTCCCTTCCTCTATCTCTCCCTCCCTTCCTCTTTCTCTCCCACCCTCCCTTTCTCTGTCTCTCCCTCCTCCCTTCCTCTGTCTGTCCCTCCCTCCCTTCCTCTGTCCCTCCCTTCATCTGTCTCTCCCTTCCTTCCTCTGTCTCTACCTCCCGCCCTCCCTTCCTCTGTCTTTCCCTCCCACCCTTCCTCTGTCTCTCCCTCCCTTCCTCTGTCTCTCCCTCCCTTCCTCTGTCTCTCCCTTCCTTCCTCTGTCTCTCCCTCCCTCTATTCCTCTCCCTCCTCCCTTCCTCTGTCCCTCCCTCCCTTCCTCTGTCTCTCCCTTCCTTCCTCTGTCTCTTCCTCCCTTCCTGTGAATCTCCCTCCCTTCCTCTGTCTTTCCCTCCCTCCCTTTCTCTGTCTTTCCCTCCCTCCCTTACTCTGTCTCTCCCTCCCTTGCTCTGTCTGTCCCTCCCTTACTCCGTCTGTCCCTCCCTTACTCTGTCCCTCCCTTCCTCTGTCTCTCCCTCCCTAACTCTGTCACTCCCTCCCTAACTCTGTCTCTCCCTCCATTACTCTGTCTTGCTCTCCCTTCCTCTGTCTCTCTCTCTCCCTTCCTCTGTCTCTCCCTCACTTCCTCTGTCTCTCCCTCCCTTCCTCAGTCTCTCCCTCCTCCCTTCCTCTGTCTCTCCCTCCCTTCCTCTGTCTCTCCCTTCCTCTGTCTTTCCCTCCCTCCCTTACTCTGTCTCTCCCTCCCTTGCTCTGTCTGTCCCTCCCTTACTCCGTCTGTCCCTCCCTTACTCTGTCTCTCTCTCCCTAACTCTGTCTCTCCCTCCATTACTCTGTCTTGCTCTCTCTTCCTCTGTCTCTCTCTCTCCATTTCTCTGTCTCTCCCTCACTTCCTCTGTCTCTCCCTCCCTTCCTCTGTCTCTCCCTCCCTTCCTCTGTCTCTCCCTCCCTCCCTTCCTCTGTCTCTCCCTCCCTTCCTCTGTCTCTCCCTTCCTTCCTCTGTCTTTCCCTCCCTCCCTTAATCTGTCTCCCCCTCCCTTACTCCGTCTCTCCCTCCATTACTCTGTCTCTCCCTCCCTTACTCTGTCTCTCCCTCCCTTACTCTGTCTCTCCCTCCCTTACTCTGTCTCTCCCTCTCTTACTCTGTCTTGCTCTCCCTTCTTCTGTCTCTCTCTCTTTCTCTCTTTCTCTCTCTCTCTCTCTCTCTCTCCCTTCATCTGTCTCTCTCTCCCCCTTCCTCTGTCTCTCTCCCTTCCTCTATCTGTCTCTCTCTTCTTCCCTTTCTGTCTCTCTCTCCTTCCCTTTCCCTGTCTCTCTCTCCTTCCCTTTCCCTGTCAGCATTTAGGGATGTTGCATATGTCCCACCTAACAGCACTACCTTAACCCCAATGTTAATCCCATGATGTATGTTTTTGATAACTAATCAGTAATTTTACCCCTTGGCTGCCAGTAACATACAAATGAATGATTTTACATCTTTAGCTGCCAGTAACAAGTAAACAGAAAGGATTTTAACCCCTTGTCTGCCCCTCACTACTTTCTGCCCCATACTGTAGTGCATATTAGCATTTTTTTTTTTTTGCATATGCAATTGTTAATTTACAATATTTAGTTCTTATTAAAAATATTTCAGGAAAAAATTTGTCTCTTTATATGGCAATTAGAAACATAGTGGGGGAGGTGCATATGAGATAGGAGGCACAAAGCAGGAGGGAGGGGCACAGGTGATGGGAGGGGCACTTGGGTAGAGGAGGTGCGGAGGAGGTAGGTAGGTGGAGCAAAGAGGAGATGGGGCCCTAGTTGGTCTCAAACTGTCCCTGTGTGCATTGCATCATTTTCCAAAAACACGTTCACCCCACTGTCAACTTCAGAAGGAGATGCGCATTACTCCGTTTTCATAAAACACGTTCACCCCACTGTCATAACTTCACAAGGAAATGCGAGTTTTCATAAAACACGTTCACCCCACTGTCATAACTTCACAAGGAAATGCGCATTGCTCCGTTTTCATAAAACACGTTCACCCCGCTGTCATAACTTCACAAGGAAATGCGAGTTTTCATAAAACACGTTCACCCCAGTGTCATAACTTCACAAGGAAATGCGCGTTTTCATAAAACACATTCACCCCACTGTCATAACTTCACAAGGAGATGCGCATTGCTCCGTTTTCATAAAACACGTTCACCCCACTGTCATAACTTCACAAGGAGATGCGCATTGCTCCGTTTTCATAAAACACGTTCACCCCACTGTCATAACTTCACAAGGAGATGCGCATTGCTCCGTTTTCTTAAAACACGTTCACCCCACTGTCATAACTTCACAAGGAGATGCGCATTGCTCCGTTTTCATAAAACACATTCACCCCACTGTCATAACTTCACAAGGAGATGCGCATTGCTCCGTTTTCATAAAACACGTTCACCCCACTGTCATAACTTCACAAGGAGATGCACATTGCTCCGTTTTCATAAAACACTTTCACCCCACTGTCATAACTTCACAAGGAGATGCGCATTGCTCCGTTTTCATAAAACACGTTCACCCCACAGTCATAACTTCACAAGGAGATGCGCATTGCTCCGTTTTCATAAAACACATTCACCCCACTGTCATAACTTCACAAGGAGATGCGCATTGCTCCGTTTTCATAAAACACATTCACCCCACTGTCATAACTTCACAAGGAGATGCACATTGCTCCGTTTTCAAAAAACACGTTAAACCCACTGTCATAGCTTCACAAGGAGATGCGCATTGCTCTATCACCCCACAGTCATAACTTCACAAGGAGATGCGCATTGCTCTATCACCCCACAGTCATAACTTCACAAGGAGATGCGCATTGCTCCGTTTTCATAAAACACGTTCACCCCACTGTTATAACTTCACAAGGAGATGCGCATTGCTCCGTTTTCATAAAACACGTTCACCCCACTGTCATAACTTCACAAGGAGATGCGCATTGCTCTATCACCCCACAGTCATAACTTCACAAGGAGATGCGCATTGCTCCGTTTTCAAAAAACACGTTAAACCCACTGTCATAGCTTCACAAGGAGATGCGCATTGCTCTATCACCCCACATTCATAACTTCACAAGGAGATGCGCATTGCTCCGTTTTAAAAAAACACGTTAAACCCACTGTCATAGCTTCACAAGGAGATGCGCATTGCTCTGTTTTCATAAAACACGTTCACCCCACTGTCATAACTTCACAAGGAGATGCGCATTTCTCCGTTTTCATAAAACACATTCACCCCACAGTTATAACTTCACAAGGAGATGCGCATTGCTCTGTTTTTATAAAACGCGTTCACCCCACTGTCATAACTTCACAAGGAGATGCGCATTGCTCTGTTTTTATAAAACGCGTTCACCCCACTGTCATAACTTCACAAGGAGATGCGCATTGCTCTATCACCCCACAGTCATAACTTCACAAGGAGATGCGCATTGCTCTATCACCCCACAGTCATAACTTCAAAAGGAAATGCGCATTGGTCCGTTTTCATATAACACGTTCACCCCCACTGTGTTAATCAACTTCGGAGTAATATTTTATATTATTGTATGTATGTATATATTGTATGTATGTGATAAACATATAGGAGGTATATGTGACCTAAAAAGTTTTTGTGGTGGAGAGATAGGGACCAAGGGGTCAATTTATAAAGACCACTGCTCCATAACCTGTCTGCCTGCTCTGAGGTGGCGGACAGAAATGAACCCGATCAAATACAATCGGGTTGATTGTCACCCCTTGCTAGCGGCCGATTCGCCGCCAATCTGCAGGGGGCGGTATTGCGTCAGCAGTTCAAAAGAACTGCTGGTGCAATGATTAATGCAGACACCGTATGCTGTCAGCATTTATCGATGTGCAGAGGATATGATACTCTACATCGTATCTTATTCGCTCGCACAGTAGTAAATTGACCCCTAACAGTCATTTTAGTGGTTATTTCTTATTACGATATATATATTCACAATAATAAATTTTCCCATGCTCAGTCGTGTTATACTTTGATTTTCAGACTCTCTGTTCTCATTAGCCAACATGGCACGAACAATATCGTGTCACACCAATCGCCATTCAAATAATAACTTTGCTATATTATGCTTTAATAAGAGCAAGCGTGTTTGTTCTTTGTAATAACGTTTTACAAATAGTGTGAACTTATGTGCATTAATATTTTAATATTGACATATGCAATATATTATCCATTGACACCAATTTAAAATGTAAGTTTATTTAATAATAAATATCAGGGATACTTAAAGCTCTGGTGTAGGGTGTCTTTGTCTCCTCCTGATGGCCAGGAGATGAATTCCCAACAGTAAGGAATTATGGACTCTCACCAGAAATAAAGAAATGAATTTATCAGGTAAGAATAAATGCAGTCACACTGTAGAACAGTTACAACTATCAAATGTCTAAAGGGCTGTGTGTAGAAATAGATGCAATTTTTGGCCCCATAAAGAACTGGGGGGTTCAGTTAACCAGTTGTCTTCCTCGACTAGATAACCCATACACCAATAAAATAGCTCAGCACTGCATGAAGTTGCCCAGTGAGGGGCAGTCAGACAGACATGTGCTTATGTGCCATATACCTGATTAATAGCTTTTTTATCCTAACACACTAATCATTTTATGATAACTGCAAAAAGCACAATAATTGTCATTTTCCTGGAGTTATGAAAGGACCGGTGTGTAGCTTTGGTATTTGTGACATTATAAAACGATACACAGTGCCACAGCAAATATGTCTAGAAGGATAATTAAATCTCTTGTTTGCCTGGAAAAACTGCAGTGACTGAATTTTGTATAAATGATTTTCTTGGGCTTTGATGTTCTATTTTGTTTGGATTGGCACATTTGTCAGAGGGACGTGAGGAAGTGATGTGGCATGAGAACTGTTTATATTTAATTAAAAAGGAACGTCTCATTCTGATGCTGGGTAAAACAAATGTTGTCATTTCATATAATCATACAGACCCAGAAGTCCTCTGATAGCACTTGCAATATCCATCACACAATAGTATGATTTGTGCAGTCTTGGAGATATTAGCAGCTTTCCAGCAAGCTGGCAAAACAACAACTGTCTGCTCTCGTATTCTTAACTGTCACTGGAAACCCCCACCTTGTATTATCAATAAAAAGTTATTCCTCCACAATAAATCAAATGATAGCTTAGTAATATGACCCAATACAAAATGGAAAAATTGTACCATTGGAGCACCTATTCTTCTTTTGTGTTATACAGCTGCAGTTTTCTCTTATTGCAGGAAAGAGCAAATCATGGTTTATATTTTATGAGTACTTTTTTTCCATGGGACCATGTGACATTTAGCACTGAACTACAAGACAATTAATCAGAAGCGCCAATGTCTGGGCTCCTGTGTAGCCTGCATCCCTCTCTGGCAAGGAAACTGTTACGCCTAGATTTAGAGTTCTGCATTAGCCATCAAAAGCAGTGTTAAGGGGTCCTAACGCTGCTTTTGGCCGCCCGCTGGTATTTAGAGTCAGCCAGGAAAGGGTCTACCGCTCACTTTCACGCCGCAACTTTTCCATACCGCAGATCCCCTTACGCCAATTGCGTATCCTATTTTTTCAATGGGATCTTCCTAATGCCTGTATTTAGAGTCTTGGCTGAAGTGAGCAGTAGAGCCTCTACCGACAAGACTCCAGCTGCAAAAAAAAGTCAGTAGTTAAGAGCTTTCTGGGCTAACGCCGGTTCATAACGCTCTTAACTACTGTGCTATAAAGTACACTAAAACCCATAAACTTCCTATGTACCCCTAAACCGAGGTCCCCCCACATCTCCGCCACTATAATAAAAAAATTTAACCCCTAATCTGCCGACCACACACCGCGCAACCTACATTATCCCTATGAACCCCTAATCTGCTGCCCCTAACATCGCCGACACCTACATAATATTTATTAACCCCTAATCTGCCCCCCAATGTCACAGCTACCTTACCTACACTTATTAACCCCTAATCTGCCGACCGGACCTCGCCGCCACTATAATAAATTTATTAACCCCTAAAGCTAAGTCTAACCCTAACTCTTAAACCCCCCCTAAATTAAATATAATTTTAATCTAACTAAATAAATTAAATCTTATTAACTTTAGTATTCCTACTTAAAACTAAATACTTACCTTGGATGAAGATGTCTGCCGGTCCGGATGTCCTCATCTGCCCGGATAGGATGAAGACTTCTGCCGCTCCGGATGTCCTCTTTTGGTCCATCGGTGCCCGGCTGGGTTAACACGGCTCAAGGTAGGGGGATCTTCAGGGGGCAGTGTTAGGTTTATTTAAGGGGGGTTTGGGCTAGATTAGGGGTATGTCGTGGTGGGTTTTAATGTTGGGGGGTTGTATTTTTTTTACAGGCAAAAGAGCTGATTACTTTGGGGCATGCCTCACAAAAATAGCTACAATATAATTATTCGTTATATTGTAGCTATATTAGGGTTTATTTTACAGGTAAGTATTTAGTTTTAAATAGGCAGACTTTAGTTAATAAGATTTAATTTATTTTGTTAGATTAAAATTATATTTAATTTAGGGGGTGTTAGGGTTAGACTTAGCTTTAGGGGTTAATACATTTATTAGAGTAGCGGCGAGGTACTGTCGGCAGATTAGGGGTTAATACTTGAAGTTAGGTGGCGGCAACGTTGGGGAGGGCATATTAGGGGTTAATACTATTTATTATAGTGTTTGCAAGGGCGGGAGGTCGGCGGTTTAGGGGTTAATACATTTATTATAGTGGCAGGGAGGTCCGGTCGGCAGATTAGGGGTTAATAAGTGTAGGTAAGGTAGCGGCGACATGGGGGGGGGGGCAGATTAGGGGTTAATAAATATTATGTAGGTGTCAGCGATGTTAGGGGCAGCAGATTAGGGGTACATAGGGATAATGTAGGTTGCGGCAGTATCCAGAGCAGCAGCAGCAGATTAGGGGTTAATTGTGTAATGCAGGTGTCAGCGATAGCAGGGGCAACAGATTAGGGGTTAATAAGTGTAAGGTTAGGGGTGTTTAGACTCGGGGTTCATGTTAGCGTGTTAGGTGCAGACTTAGAAACTGTTTCCCCATAGGAAGCAATGGGGCTGCGTTGGGAGCTTAACGCTGCTTTTTTGCAGGTGTTAGGTTTTATTTCAGCCCAAACTGCCCCATTGTTTCCTATGGGGGAATCGTGCACGAGCACGTTTTTCCAGCTAGCCGCTACCGTAAGCAACGCTGGTATTGAGAGTTGAAGTGGCGGTAAATATGCCTTTTTGCTCCCTTTTTGGAGCCTAACGCAGCCCTTCAGAGAACTCTAAATACCAGCATTGTTTAGAAGCAGCGCTAGAAAAAAAAGACGCGTAGCTAACGCACCCCTTCGGCAGCAAAACTCTAAATCTAGGCGTTTATGTTTTTCTGCCAGGTGTTAAATTTACACATAGTGGAAGGTGTGAGAACTAGGCGATGCAAAGCTTAAAAAAATCTATAAGTCGCGTAGCAACCTTCTTCGAAACCCAGATGTGGGTGTGTCCAGCCAATCACAGGTGCCATTAGTAAATTATCTGTGCGAAAGAAATGCAAACACTCCAGTCCTCTGCTGGTCACCCAGGGATTTTGACACTGTTGTCACAGTGTGCTAGAACTGAGGCACAAAATGCTGCCCTGTGACTGAGGATGGTCACACAGTGGCCAAAGCTCTTTCTTAGACACCAGTCTAGACTCTATATATTTTTTCACATCCGAGCAGAGATTTTATTACAAGACCAGAGACTCATATTTTGCATTACTTTGAATTTACTGCTCTGACAGCTTTTAAAAGTATACAGTGTTAACATTAGTAAACATAAAACAGAGAAAACAAAAGAACTAATAAGGACAAATAGGAAACAGAAGAATTCCAAGGATCACCGTATGGCAATAAAATCAGCCTTTATTTTGTCATTAAAAAGTAAGGGTCTGCTTATACCCTGGTGGGTCAACAAGGGACACCTCCAGCAAACACTACTTCCTTAAGGTCGGATCCTAAGTAAAGCTACAAGTGGAAATACATAAGGGAAACCGATGTGTACCCTGATTAAGAACTTTTAGATTTCTTGTAATACGATTTATATCATAATAGTTTGCTTACAAAGGTAAATTTTAAGGTGGATATTATTCACAATTATTTACCATTGTTTTAGGGTTTTATTTTTTATTTTATCTACATTTAGATGACCGGTCATATGTGAGGATTTATTTTAATACCGTTATTTATTTGGTGTACTATACATTTATATAACTGATTAAATACTGTTTTTTGAGACATTGTTTGTCTTTGGATTAATATACAGATAATTACCCCTTAGCTGTTAGCGCACATATACACATTTCTTTTTAACTACATTTGTCTTAATTTTGTCTGTTTTATGGGAGCAGATTAGTGTATGTGCAGGGGCACGATTTGCGCACCATTTTTACCCCCCTTTTTTCTTATGCTTCTTGGATGGTAACCAGCCATAGAACAAGCTATTATGCTATTGTTCGTTCCCAGGTTGAGCGCTTCTCTCTTTTTATTTATAAAGCAAAACAGACTGACGCGCTTCGGCTTGCGCCTTACTCCTAGCCTCCTGATAAAATATTTTGCACCGAGCAAACATAAGAAGCACTATCTGCACGCCCATTGGATATCTGGTACACACCTTCCTGAAAATGTAACCAATGCGGCAATAACAATTTGTACTATCCTGCCTTCCAATTTCCACAATGATCTGACTATTTTGCAATAAACTGGTGTTATGTGTGGATAACTATAAGTGCAACATGACAAAATGTGATATTAAAGTGTACACACAAGGTCTTCCCTTTTGTTAGTAGTACGGCACTGTTGCCCTGACCAGAGATGCCTAAACCACATTTCAGACCCCCCACCGTTCCATTCCCCTTGACTATTAAAATCTTAAATCCTAATGTACCGTGACCATAGTACTTCTATATTAAATAGATAAGTAATTTAATTATATACTAAATGACGTTTACAAGTAAGGGTCCCTATCTTACGGCATGTCCGGGATTTAGAGTAAAGCAAAAAGCGAACCCTGGTTCTGGGATAGTTAACATATTTCACTGACTAGAACCATTATTTCTTTAGATAAGAAAAGAGTGCCTAGTATCTACTAGACAGACCCTGGAATAGTTAACATTTTCTGGGATAGTTATCATTTTACACTGACTCAAACCTTTATTATTTTTAGTTAGTATTTTACTACTGGTCCTGGCCTATCCACACACTTCAACAGTAATTGATCAAGGGGCTGATCACCAAAAGTTGATTAAATCAAACTCAGAGTTCAGGCCTCCTGGAATCCCGGTTTTCAACCTGAATATCCAGAAGGCCTCCCTCTCGCCCAGTTTTCTGGTTCTATTCTCTCCCCTCTTTAGGGGCAGAACTCGCTCAATGATCGTCCAACTGAAGCTACTCATGTCTTTATCATGGTACTGAGCAAAATGATTGATGAGTGACATAGTAAGTGTCCCTGCTCTAATGTCTGAAATATGTTCTTTGATTCTGATCCTGGCCTCCCTGATAGTGAGTCCCACATACTGGAGGGCACAGTGTGTACATGTTATCAAATATACAATGTATGTGGAGCGACAGTTCAGCCAGAGATGTATCTGAATCTTTCTCCTGTGACTAAAGAGCTGAATCTCTCCCCTATCACTGCTTTTGCACAGGCTACACAGGCTATATAATGGCAATGGTACATCCCATTGAATCTTAGCCAAGATGAATTATCTGTTACTTTTTATTTTAGTCTTGTAGGGGCCACCCGATTGCCTATAGTTTTACTTTTCTTGTAGGCAAATCTAATTCCCCTTTCCACCATGGTCTGTAGACCATCATCAGCTGATAATAGCGGAAAATGTTTCCTGATGATTTGACAAATTTGGGCGTACTGCTGAAAATAATCTGTGATGAATACCACCTTATTCTCTGGAGTCCCTTCCGGTGCTCCCAAATGCTTTCTAGCTTTTCCCAAAAGACTACCTGGATTTGACTGATTTCCTGGCCCTTGAAATTACTGCTTCTTTGTAGCCTCTTTCTCTTAGTCTCTCCACCAGGCCATCAGCTTGTCTCTCATAGTTCACCTCATGTGTGCAGTTCCTTTTCAGGTGAATAAATTGTCTGCTCTCCACACACTTAAAAACTCTCTGGGGATGACAGCTGGAGGCATGGAGGACAGAATTCCCTGAAATGGGCTTGCGTTAGACCTCTGTCTCTATATACTCATTAGGGACTCCCCTTAGCGTTAGGTCTAGGAAGTTGATCTCCATCCTGTGTGATTCAGTTGTAAAACTGATGCCTACTGAGTTCCTATTGAGGCCCAAGGCAAATTCCTCTAAGTCTCTCTCAGTGCCTCTCCAAATAAATAGGAGATCGTCTATTAACCGTCTATACCATACTATTTCTTGTCTGAAGATATTATCCTCACCATAGACATGTGACAGCTCCCAGCAACCCATAAACAGGTTGACGTAGGAGGGGGCAAACTTGGCCCCCATTGCTGTCCCACGTCTCTGGAGTAAGAACTCACTCCCAAATTCAAAATAGTTATGGGTAAGCAAGAATTTGGTAACTCTTACCAAGTATTCAGTGAAACACTTGTCCATACCATACTTTGTTTCAAGAAAATATTGTTCTGCCTCCAAGCCCTTCTCATGAGGTATGATGGAGTACAGTGATCTGACATCCACCGTGAGCCACCTGTAGCCACTCTGCCACTTTATGCCAGACAACAGATTCAACACATACTTGGTGTCTGACACCTAGCTCCACAGGTTGCTCACCAGTGACTGCAGAACATTGTCCAGCCACTCAGACAAGTGCTCAAGCAAAGACACAATTCCACTGATAATTGGCTTCCCTTATACATCAGTTAAAGATTTATGAACCTTGGATAGGTGGTTAAAAATTGGGACAGCTGGATTTCTAACCAGTAGATAACTTTTAGTGTCCTGATCCATATAACCTAACTCTATCCGTCATCTACAAGGGAGGCCAACTGTCGTCTGAAAGTTCCAGTTGGATCATTAGCCAGTATGGTATAGTCATCCTCATTTCTCAACTGCCTATGTGCCTCTTCCAGATAGTCTGCTCTGTTCAGAACTACAATAGCTCCACCTTTGTCGGTGGCCCTTATGACAATCTCCTCATTGTCACTAAGGCTATCAAATGCTTTCTTTTGGTTTCTGGTTACATTAAGAGTCCCTCCTATGTTAGTGGTATACTGTAGTTTATTACGATCATATTCTACCCTTTTTTGGAATTTTTCCAGAGATGTCCCCTTGCTCTGTATTGGATAAAATGTAGACTTCAATTTCAGTGCAGGGGTTTTGGGTCTAAAAGACCCTGCAACTTTTTCCTCATCCTGGAGAGATTCCAAAGCCCTCACTTCACAAAGTTCCTGAAAGTCTAAGGTAGGTACATCACTCAAACCACTGTTTAGGTCTTGAACTATAACTATCTCAATGGAATTGTGTCTCTCATGTAATCCCCTCTGCTCCTAGGAGGAGTAAAAGTTCTTCAGGGTCAAATTTCTAATCAGTCCATTAACATCTAATAAAGTCTTAAATAGATTGAAATTAATTGTGGGCACAAAGGTTAAGCCCAAGCTAAGGACTTCAAAATTCAGATTCACTTAATTTGTGATTTGACAGGTTGATCACATTCCTTCTCTGTATTGCCCCCTCCTCTGGCCCCTCCTCAGAGGGTAATGACTCTGCTCCATCTGTTGGTACTGGGGTATTTGTTTTCCTCCCCCCTTTGTTTGCTCTTGGGGGTAAGCAATAAACCTGCTCCAACTGGGCCCTGTCCACATCATTTGTATCCATCTGTTCACCTCCTACTGGTTTAGGATCCTCAAATAGTGGGACACTGTTTGGGAATCTTGTACCTTGTTTTTCAGGATTGGAGGCAATCTGTTGGATCCCTCATTGGGTCTAACTACCTGCTCCTCAGTTCCCTTCTGATTTGTGGGAATGCCACAAATTGCAGTAATAGCACTCCCCTAGGGCCAATACCGCAATATAGAATTTAAAGTCTCAATAGTAAGTGTCAAAACAAACTTACAATTGGCAGTCTGGAGCCGTGCACATCTAATGCAGCTTTTTGTGAAGTCCTCGGTTGCACCAAGCCCTCCAGGGAACTAACCTCCGCCCTTCCTGGTGGGATGCTTCTGAATGCTCACTTTAGCCTCTAATGACCGACCGCTGCTTTTGATTCTTTCCTGTGGCCGACAGTCGTGCCCGACCAATCTGCTGCAGGTATTTTCCTGAACACGTGCTCTCTTGTGGCCGATAGATGCAATAGGAAACATAATGTCTAAATAAAAGCTGATTTTATCTCCATACGGTGCTCCTTGCAATTCTTATGTTTGGCACTAGGGGAGTGCTATTACTGCAATTTGTGGTGACAGTAAGTGACAGTAATAGTGCATTGCTCTGGATAGAGCCACACATCGCTTTAATTGCCTTGGTTGCTCAGGGGTGTAACAGTCCTGAGGAATCCCCTTTTGTTATGCAATAAGGACAAAGCCATGGATGTAGAAGATATTAGCCAATCAGCATATTTATAGTGTCCATAAACAGTCCAGAGCGCACCAATACCTCCTCTTTCTTTTTGCTGCTCTAAAAGATAAGTACCTGTGCTATGTTTTCTTAATATACGGATAGATTACGAGTTTTGCGTTATGAGCTGTGCGTGCTAACGTGCAGTTTTTTCTCACCACTCACTTTCCTGCAGCGCTGGTATTACGGGTTTTTACAAACCCGGCGTTAAAAGGCAAGAAGTGAGCGTAGAGCAAAATTGAGCTTCACACTACACTCCAATACCAGCGCTACTTAAGTCAGCGGTGAGCTGGTCGTACGTGCTCGTGCACGATTTACCCAGAAATCAATGGGGAGAGCCGGTTGAGAAAAAGTCTAACACCTGCAAAAAAGCAGCGTAAAACTCAGTAACGCAGCCCCATTGATTCCTATGGGGAAACTAAAGTTATGTTTACACCTAACACCTTAACATGAACCCCGAGTCTAAACACCCCTAATTTTACACTTATTAACCCCTAATCTGCCGCCCCAGACATCGCTGACACCTACATTATACTTATTAACCCCTAATCTTCCGCTCCGGACATCATCGCCACCTACATTTTATTTATTAAAATATAAGAAAAAATGTACAGAGATGTGAGATGGTAAAAAACACAACAGTCTGATACAAATGACCTAAAAACTAGTACTCTCCTTGTGATTAGACCGCTGCCTTCTTTCAGTCTCTCCCCAGGGACTTTGGTTAAGATAGAGTCGCAGTAGTAGATAGTGCAGGTCTTAGGGAATAGTAATCTCTCTGATAACAAAAGAAAAAGGCTTGATGTGTATGTAAAAGCCAATTAATAAGAGTGCAGTATACTCACTCCATGAGTTGCATGGTATCCGCTTGTCTGAAGTATATCCCTCAGATATCAAGTGGCAGTGATCCACAGTAGTTTAGTGAGCTGAGAGTAAAAGTGAAAGATATGCAGAATCTGCAGTAATAAAATAAGTAATAACTTATTCCATCCAAATTGGACTTCCGGCACTGGCACAGCAAAAAAACCAAGGTGATATTCTGGTTTAGGTAAAAAATATTTATTGGCTCAACGCGTTTCAACGTATATACACGTCTTTGTCAAGAGCAAATAAAAAACAGATAAAAGCAGTTGAAAAGATTTCTAAGCTGTGACAATTAGGGCCGGTTTAAATACAGGTGATCTATGTTCCAACTTCCTGTGTTAAACAGGAAATTGGACTCACAAGAAGTTAAATTATATACATATAATCTAATTCAAATTCATCCCTAACCAAATGTATATATAATTGCAAAGATTGATTTGTCGGTATGCCATCAAAGTCAATTAAAATTTCGTATGAAATCAAATGGTTAGGTGTGAATATATCTATCTACCAATCAGCATAAGTATCGCTATACAATAGCCAATAGAAAAGATTCACAATGAGAAGTCCTCAATCGAGTAGTATTAGACAAGAGGTTCCGTTTCAGGGCCGCTTATTATCACCTGATTTGGCAGACCTATCCGGAGCAAGACGTCATAGACTGAAGTAGATAGTCATCAATCGAGTAGTACTTGGGCGAAAAGTTCAGTTTCAGGCCCGCCTTTTTTGTTAAGTCACGTGAAAGGAAATCCCAAATGACAGTAATGAAGAATGATTTATAATGGCAGAGATTACACAGCCGTGTTTTGTAGGTGTTCTATAAAATGAATAAAAACAAATGAACAGTAAATGTTCTTAAAAAATATAGCAATAACACTTGATAATGCAGAAAGTTTATATAAACGAAAAAGTCTGATTTCTCTAATAAACAAATGATAAATATCATAAAATCCTCATTGTATAATACTACTAATAAATATTATTTTTTTTTTTTTTTTTTTTTTTTTTATAAAGTTTTTATTGAAACTAATAAAACAACAATACAGGTTACAGTATACGTAATAGAATACAAAATAATACAATACAATATAATAGTATATAGTGCGGGGAGTGATTCCGTATAAAGTGGAGTCAATCACAATACAATCTGGTCCCCTTAATTATATCCACAGTACATGACATAATATATTCCTTTTGGTCACTTAGGTCAAATCTTGTATAATGGTAGGTCTACTTCTCCCTCTGTCTGGTGTGTTGTGTGCGCTACTTTGTGTAGAGTGACAATATTCTTCCCACAGAAAGTTCATTGCTAAGAAATCATCTAATCTTTTTGTAATATGGTAGTGAAATTTTTCCATTGCTAACGTGTGATTAACTAATGAGCGCCATTCCTGAATTGAGGGGGGTACTGTCGATTTCCATTTTCTTGGTATTAACCTTCTGGCACAATTAAGTAGTATGATTATAAGTCGCTGTCTCAATTTACATTTAATTGTTGGTATGTTATTAAATAAAAATATGATAGGGTCTAAGGGTATCTCGATATGAATTACCTTTGTGATGGCCCTGTGAATGTCATTCCAAAATTGGCCAAGGTGTGGGCATGACCACCAGATATGCTGGTAATTTCCCTCTCCTCCACATGTTCTCCAACATCTATTATCTTTAATGCCATATATTGCAGCTATTTTAACTGGGGTCTTATACCATCTACATAACAGTTTTATATTTGATTCCAATTGCGCGGCTGATGAGGTGTGTGAGCACATGTTATTGAATATCCTTGCCCATTGCTTTGGGGTTATATGGATTTGAAGTTCTTCCGACCATTTGTCTGTGTAGGGTGGAAGGTCTTTGGAATGATATTCTAATAATAATTTATATATTGCCGAGAGTGATCCCTTTGAGTATGTCTCCATACTACATATTGACTCAAAGGGAGATAATGGTCTGTTAAAGTGGGTGCGTTTGATATGAGTGGTAAGATAGTGATTTAGTTGGAAATATCTGAACCATGCGTCAAAATAATTTCCAAATGCTTCTTGCAAAACATTCCTAGGTTTGAGGGATTTGTTGTCCATGGCAAAACTACATGGTATGGTGTCTCTTAATTTTAAGTCCCTTATGTATTGATTGATTTGATACCCCTGAGCTTCAGGATTATATTTCAGAGGTGTTAAAGGGGAGGGTGTGCTCGAAATCAGTGGGAAGTTGATAAGACATGTGTCCCAAGTTTTAAATGTGAGCCTGGTGATTTCCGATGTATTGGAACTGATAGGTCTGTGAATGTGTGGTATCCAACAGCTTGCTCCTAGTTGTGCATTTTGTGCTAGGTCGTGTTCTAGTCCTACCCATTCCTTGTGAGTGCCATGTTTACACCAGTCTATTATTCGTGTTAATGTACATGCTATAGAATAGTAGTGTATATTTGGCATACCCAACCCTCCTTGGGATTTAGTACGATAAATTACGTTTTTTGCAATTCTAGGGCGCTTGTTAAGCCACAAATAGGCGTTTAGCAAGTTTTGAAGTTTGTTCAGAAATGTTTTGGATAGCACTAGTGGGATAGTCTGGAAGGTATATAAAATTTTAGGTAGGATAGTCATTTTTATGGCGTGTAACCTACCTAACCATGATAAAGTCTTGTTGTGCCAGGATTGTAGCTCTTTTTGTATATTGTTTAGAAGGGGGGTATAATTTGCTTTAAACATTTGTTGGGGATCGCTCGTAATATTGATTCCCAAATACTTTAAAGAATATTTCTGGAATTTGTATTGGTACATGGACGTTATGTAATTTAAGTCAGATTGTGGGGTCCCTATTCCTATAAACTCAGATTTTGAGGCATTAATCTTAAAGTTTGATAATTTACCATATGTGTGGAGTTCACTGTGAAGTACAGGCATGGAAGTAAGCGGGTCAGTAATGGATATCAGAATATCATCCGCATACATTGAGATTTTATAATTTTTTTCATGGATAGTTATGCCAGTGATATCCTTATTGTTCCTTATTCGTGCTGCCAGGGCCTCCATGGTTAGGGCAAACAACAGTGGGGACAGGGGGCATCCCTGTCGGGTGCCGTTATGTATAGTAAAAGATTGGGATATGGAGTCGTTTAGTTTAATTTTTGCATTTGGGGAACTGTATAGGGACATAATCTTAGATATAAATTCATCGGGGAAACCGAATTTGACTAATATTTGCTTAAGAAAGGCCCAATTTAGACGGTCAAAAGCTTTCTCCGCGTCCAAGGACGCGAAGATTGCAGAGATTTTTGTCTTTGAGGAATAGTCGATCAGGGTTTGTATTTTGATAGTATTATCTCTAGCCTCACGATATGGGGTAAAACCGACCTGATTATAATGGATTAGTTGGGGAAGTAATTTGTTCAACCTATTTGCTATTATTTTGGCATATATTTTGATATCGATATTAAGTAGGGAAATAGGGCGAAAATTAGCTGGTGAGTCAGGGGGTTTGCCCGGTTTTGGCAAGACTATAATATATGCTGCTAACATTGAGGGGGGAGGAGGATTAATGAGTGACATATTATTGAACAAATTGTGCAAAGCGGGGGTTAGGATAGGGGCAAATGTCTGGTAATATTTGGCGGAAAAACCGTCCGGGCCTGGGCTTTTGCCCGGCGCCAGGTCTTTAATGGCTGCTAGAATTTCATTGGAGGTAATTGTTGATTTTAACTCTTCTCGTTGTTCTGATGAGATTGAGGGGAGTTGACAGGAGTCTAAATATGTTTGTATGTCTTCCACAAATTGTGTTTCAGGAACTGAGGTATTATCCCGCAGGTTATAGAGGTTTGAGTAATAGTTATAAAACTGGTCTAGTATGTCTGGAGTTGTATTTATGGTGGTGTTGTGAGGAGTCTTTAGTTCATGGATGAAAGTTTTTAACCTAGCTCTTTTAAGATGTCTTGCTAACATTTTCCCCGCTTTATTACTTTCATGATAGTATATTTGTTTTATTTTCATAGCCGTTTTCTGATGTTCTAGGGCTAGGAATGTATCCAGCTGTTCTCTAACCTTACTTATTTCGTCTAGAATTGAGGTGTTTTGGGGATCTTTTTTATGTGAATAATCTAGTTGCCCTAGTCTTGTGGTCAATGTGGTATAAAGTTGTCTAGAGGTTTTATGAAGTTGTGCTTTATATTTTATAAGTTCTCCTCTGAGAGTACATTTATGGGCTTCCCATACTATATATGGGTCGTCTACTGAATTGTTGTTGATCTGAAAGTATTCCTCCATAACCTTTGAAAGGTGGTCTACAAGGGGCTGGTGTGTTAGTAGGGAATCGTCAAGTCTCCAGATAAAAGGACTGGTAGGAGTGTTAGACCAATTGATTTGCACTGTAACCGCCGAGTGATCGGACCAAGATGTGGGGGTAATTGTGGAGCTAGTTATTAAAGAGAGGCCTGCTTGATTTGTGAGCAAATAATCTATTCTGCTGTAGGATTGTGAGGGGTGGGAATAGAAGGTGTAATCTTTTACCAAGGGGTGAGAGAAGCGCCAGATATCATATAAATTGTAATCTCGTAGAGCTTTCCATAAATAAGTCAAAGTGCGTTTTGATGTCCTAAATTGAGGGTTAGAGGTGTCCATGGAGAGTTGAAAGGGGAAGTTGAAGTCACCTCCAAGAAAAATTGGTCCTTTAGTGATGTCTAGCAGTCTACGGAACATTGCTTTAAAAAAGGGCATGTGTTGAGTGTTAGGGGCGTAGATGTTAATTAAAGTGATTGGTCTACCATACATTAGCCCTGCTATGCCAAGAAATCTACCCTCACTATCCTTGACTGTCTGTAGAGCTGTAAAAGGGATATGTTTGCGAACTAGAATACTAACCCCACAGTGTTTGGTTGGCGCGGTATTATGAAAGTGTTGAGTGTAATGTTTACCAAAGTATTTGGGAATTTGTGTTTTTTTGAAATGTGTCTCCTGTAGAAACAATATGTCAGCTTTTCTCTTGTGTAGATCCGATAGAGCTTTTGACCTTTTACATGGGGAAAGAAACCCTTTCACATTTTGAGTCAATATTGTAATTGGAACAGCTGTTCGTTTAGTGTTCATTGTATAAATTAATAGGGTAGTGTACTTCTGTCATGGGTCTTAGACATATAAGATAAACATATTTCAGGTACTGGGACATTATTTTAGCTTTCATTATCATAGGCAACCTGTATTCAGGAACATAACATAAAAAACTGTAAATACAACAATAAAATTTTAGTCCTTGCTTAAATACCTTGGGCTTAAGAGTACAAACCATTAGCGCAGGCAGAGTTACTACCTTTACACCAATATAGATACTTAACTAGGGGGGAATAGGCGTAAGCCTGTATTACTAAGCAAAAAGGCTTTGTCAACACATAACAATTAACACATCATAAGTATTAGTATGTTAAAATATTTAGGGTAACTAGTGTAATCAAAGAATTCTTAACAGTCATTAGCTGGATTTTGTCTATCTTGAGTTCTTCAGACAGTCTCTAGGAAATCTACTAGTAGGTTAAATACAGTCCCTGACAGTGTTGATATACTCACGGATCCGTTGTTTATGGTCAGGTTCATAATCTGTGGAAGATGATTCCACTAATTCTCAGAGTAGTAGACTTTGGCAGTGTTAACTCCATGCATGGTGGTTGAGAGTCCCCAAAGCCATGCTGTAACTGAGATAATTTGAAGCCCTCAGCTGCTCAGGCTTCAATAGCCAAGGTTCTTGCGGCTACGGGACGTTTCTGTGGTTTAGCTGGGGTAAGGGACCAGTTATTTCGCAGACTTTGATGGTTGGTGTTTGTCGGTCCTGTGGTGGTGGGGTTATGAAGTTCCGGCGGCTCTAAATGAAGTATTTCACAAAATCTTGTGGCTTCTGATATGTCATCACATATCACTCTCCTTTCTTCATGTATAACTACAAGATGAGTGGGAAATCCCCATCGGTATGGAATTCGTTTGTTACGTAGGAGCTGTGTCAGTGGTAGAAATTCTTTGCGCTTCTGAAGGGTTCTTTGCGCCAAGTCTGCATAAAATTGTATCACTGTGCCTCTAAAGCGGATAGGCTGATTTTTTCTGGATAAGTTCAGGATCTCCTCTTTATCCCGGTAATTTTTGAATTTAATAATAATATCCCTGGGTGGGGCTGAATCTGGTGGCCTAGCTCTCAAAGCTCTGTGAGCCCTATCCCATGGGATTTCTTCTTTTGATGTATTGCCATGTAAGTGATGAAACAAGGCAGGCAGATATGTAGGTAGGTCCTTGGGTAAGACTGATTCAGGTACTCCCCTGATCCTGAGGTTTTTCCTTCTGCTTCTGTTCTCAAGGTCCTCAATTTTTGAGTGCAAGGCTTTGATGGTTGAAGTAATATTATCTGTTTGATTCTGTAGACCGTCTATATCTTCCCTCATGGTATCATTGTTTTCCTCAAGGGCTTCCACTCTAAACCCGATAGCATTGATGTCTTGCTTTAGGTCCGCTAGTTCTTCACGGACACATGCCCGGACTATGTCCGCTATATCTTGTTTAGATGGGAGTGTTGCCAATACATCTGAGGGGATCTGTAGTAAATTTGACTGTTGTGTGTCTACTTGCGTAGACTGTGATTGTGGAGACGCCATTGTTGATTGAGGTGTGCCATTTGTCTGAACGTTAGGGTGTTCAGTGGGGTTAAAGTACGAGGCCACTGTGGAATTCTTGTTTAGTTGTGGCTTTGACATTTTGTCTGGTTTAGTGTTCCGTCTAGAGGCCATTTGACTTGGTAGAGTTGCTGTAACTATATCGCGTAAGTCAATGTAATAAGAGCGCTCTTAAACGTGGCTATGGTGTATGCCACGGTAAAACAGCATGTAGGTTATATAGTTTTATGTCACTGAATAGTGCGTAAAGAAAAAAAAAAAAAAAAATGTATCCCACTGCTGGGCTTTCAGAAGCGTGTAATGAGCGCCTATTTTTCTTACATCTCAATAAATGTCTTTGTTATCTGAGTATTGACAGTAATAAATGATGTCTTGTCCCATGAATATCCACACTATCATTAATGTTGCACCAGCTTATCGTGCTATAGTCTGCGTTTATTTTATATATGTCATGTGGGTTGATTACCGCTCCGTTATAGGCCTCTAAACTTACGATCCGCTTCCTTGTTATGTGCCTCGTTATTCTGTGTAATCCAGGCCGTTGTCTTTATTCCGTAGCCAACAGATCTGCACTTATGTCGGAGCTGGATTCATGTTAGGCCGCTATGAGAGCCACGTGTCACTGCGTGTTTTTTGCCTTCTCAATGTCCTCCGTTAGTCCCAATGCCGAAGAGCTTGCTCAATATCGCTGGTATATGTTGAGCCTTACTTCTTCCAATAAAATTTAGATAATTAGCCTGAGTGTGATGGCATTTATGCCTCAAGGTGATAGTGGCTTGCACGGAGCTCGGATTTTATGCGACCATCTTAGTCGCTACCGGCTCCGCCCCCCTACTAATAAATATTCTTAAGTGAACAGACAAATGTTTTTTTGTGAAGAAATGACGTTGTCTGATATTCACATGATGTTGAAACACATTCCTATTATATGTCGACAAAAAGTTCTTAAAGAAACAGTACATTTGTATATTCATTGCATCCATTACATACTTATGTTCACCTAGTATCATTTTTATATTTTAGATTACGGATTAGATAAAATAAAATTACTTCAAAAATAACCTGATGAATACTTAAATATGTAGATATACATGATTTATGGTTTGAAATACTAAGCAATATATATTCAAAGTATTTGTTTAACATATATCCAAGAATGAATGAATAGATTAAAAACAAAAAGATCCCAAACAAAAGCTGCTATTCTAATATCCTTATTGAGACCCCAGGGGTTATATGTTCTTAATGTATGTATCCACCAGAGTTCTCTCCTATCTAGTTAATTTTCTAGTTTTCCTCCCCTCCAATGGGTGGATACTCTTTCTATTCCCATCCAAAGAAAATTTTTAACATCAAATTTTTGGCATGTGTTACAGTGTAAGGGTACACCGTGATCCTCGTGTTTTTTGTCTATTTTATTGAGGTGTTCTTACACACGTGTTTTCAGAAACCTGGTAGTTTGTCCTAATTATTGAATCTTGCAATTGCATTGAAGAAGGTATATAACATTGGTGGTCTTACAAGTGTTTAATCATAAATGTTATGCTTGTAATGGATGAAGTGAAAGATTTATGTACCCTTTTAGTGTAATTGCAGCCTTTACAACAGCCACAAGTGTAAAAACCTTGTAGATTGGAAATTGAAAGTGGGGTTTTGGGGGGTCATACCTTTTATTAAAGAGGGGGCTAGCTTTTGCTTAAAACTTATGCCCCTTCTAAAAGTAATCTGTGGTCTAGTGGGTATTATTTTTCTAAGACTTCATCACTCTGTAAGACAATGTCTTTTAATGATGTTCTTGATCTGGTTATGTAGAATTATAGGTGGTTATAAACCTTGGAAAAGGTGGTTGGATTGGTGATTCTCGCTTATGACTTTTTAGTAATTTTTCACGATCTAGGTTTTTCACTTCCTGCCTGTCTGATTCTAGTTCTTTATAACTCTTTTGTAAAAATCTTGTCTTTAACATTTTGGACTGTTCTTCATAATCCTCTAGCTTATAGCAATTGCGTCTAATGCGTTGAAATTTACCTTTTGGTATGGCTTTAAGCCATGAAGGGAGATGTTGGCTGTCATGTTTGATATAAGTATTTGCATCACATTTTTTAAAATGGCTTTTGGTGTGTATAAATCCATCTACAACTGAAATGGATAAATCTTAAAAGGTGGCCTCTGTTTCATGTATTTCTGGTGTTAGTATGATGTTCATATCATTGTTTTTCAACTTAGAGATAAAAGCTGAAGAGAGTCTAAATCACCTTTCCAGATGCATAATATCTCCGCAATGTCACCAGGCTCGCCCCCGATACGTCATTGGACCATACATATATATGTTCAAAGTGGTCCATATAAATATTGGCGTAACTCGGGGCGAACCTGGTGCCCATGGTGGTGCCACAGATTTGCAAATATTGTTTATTATCAAACCAGAAAAAGTTATGAGTTAACATAAATTTGATGGCCATAACAATAAATTCAAGAAGAGAGTCTGACAAGTTGGAATCTTGTTTTTACTTCCATGTGACAGCTGCTATACCTTTTTTATGATCTATTATAGAATATAAAGATGTTACATCCATAGTAGCCCAAAGGAAACTTGGTTCCCATTTGATCTGATTAATTACATTAAGTGTATGAGAAGTGTCCTTTAAATATGATTTAGAATTTTGGGCATATGGCTGTAAAAGAAAATCAATGAAAGCAGACAGGTTGGAAGTTAAAGAGTCAACCCCACTAATTATGGGATGCCCGGGTGGATTTGTGGGGTCTTTATGCAATTTGGGCAAAAAATAAAAAATTGGCGTTTTTGAATCAGGTTTGTATAAATAACAATATTCTTGTTCAGATATAATCTCTCTGTCCAGTGCTTGAGTCAACATGTCCCATAGTTCTTTACAGAATTCTTTTTTAGGATTATAATTCAGCACTTTATACGTTTATTGTATTAGCTTCCTGTAAATAAAAATCCCTATCCATAACAACTATATAGGCTTCCTTAATTACAATATCTTCTCTTTTGTTAAGATTTTTTAAGATTTCAGATTCTGATCTTGTCATATTAAAAAACTTACAGCGAGATTACGAGTTTTTGTCGGTAATGGTGTGCGGGGCTAACGCTCACTTTCAGCTCACCACTCACCTACAGACAGGGCTGGTATTACAGGTTTTTTTCAACCCGGCGTTAGCCTCTAAAAAGTGAGCGGAGAGCAAAATTTAGCTCCACATCTCACCTCAATACCAGCGCTGCTTACGGTAGCGGTGAGCTGCCTGAACGTGCTCGTGCACGATTTCCCCATAGGAATCAATGGGGCTGAGACGGCTGAAAAAACCTAACACCTGCAAAAAAGCAGCGTTCAGCTCCTAACGCAGCCCCATTGATTCCTATGGGGAAATGAAATGAATGTTTACACCTAACACCCTAACATGAACCCTGAGTCTAAACACCCCTAATCTTACACTTATTAACCCCTAATCTGCCACCCCGACATGGCCGACACCTACATTACATTATTAACCCCTAATCTGCCGCTCCGGACACCACCGCCACCTACATTATATGTATTAACCCCTAATCTGATGCCCCCAACATCGCCGAACACTTCATACTATTTATTAAACCCTAATCTGCCACCCCCCATGTCGCCGTAACCTACCTACAATTATTAACCCCTAATCTTCCACCCCCAATGTCGCTGCTACTATATTAAATTTATTTACCCCTAAACCAAAGTCTAACCCTAAGTCTAACCCCCCCTAACTTAAATATAATTTAAATAAAACGAAATAAAATTACTACAATTAAATAAATTAATCCTATTTAAAACTAAATACTTACCTATAAAATAAACCCTAAGATAGCTACAATATAACTAATAGTTACATTGTATCTAGCTTAGGTTTTATTTTTATTTCACAGGCAACTTTGTATTTATTTTAACTAGGTACAATAGTTATTAAATAGTTATTAACTATTTAATAACTACCTTGCTAAAATAAATACAAATTTACCTGTAAAATAAACCCTAACCTAAGTTACAATTACACCTAACACTACACTATAATTAAATTAATTACCTAAATTAACTACAATTAAATACAATTAAATTAAATAAACTAAAGTACAAAAAAAAAACAACACTAAATTACAGAAAATAAAAAAATAATTACAATTTTTTTAAACTAATTACACCTAATCTAATCCCCCTAATAAAATAAAAAGCCCCTCAAAATAAAAAGAAATCCCTACCCTATACTAAATTACAAATAGCCCTTAAAAGGGCCTTTTGCGGGGCATTGCCCCAAAGTAATCAGCTCTTTTACCTGTAAAAAAAAAATACAATACCCCCCAACATTAAAATCCACCACCCACACACCCAACCCTACTCTAAAACCCACCAAATCCCCCCTAAATAAAACCTAACACTAACCCCTTGAAGATCACGCTACCGTGAGACGTCTTCACCCAACTGGGTAAAATTGGTCCTCCAGAGGGGCAGAAGTCTTCATCCGATCTGGACAGAAGAGGACCTCCAGAGGGGCAGAAGTCTTCATCCAGGCGGCATCTTCTATCTTCATCCTACCGGAGCGGAGCGGGTCCATCTTGAAGTCAGCCGACGCAGAGCATCCTCTTCTTCCGACGACACCCGACGAATGAAGGTTCCTTTAAATGACGTCATCCAAGATGGCGTCCCTTGAATTCCAATTGGCTGATAGAATTCTATCAGCCAATCAGAATTAAGGTAGAAAAAATCCTATTGGCTGATGTAATCAGCCAATAGGATTGAAGTTCAATCCTATTGGCTGATCCAATCAGCCAATAGGATTGAGCTGGCATTCTATTGGCTGATTGGATCAGCCAATAGAATGCGAGCTCAATCCTATTGGCTGATTGCATCAGCCAATAGGATTTTTTCTACCTTAATTCCGTTTGGCTGATAGAATTCTATCAGCCAATCGGAATTCAAAGGGAACACATCTTGGATGATGTCATTTAAAGGAACCTTCATTCATCGGGAGTCGTTGGAAGAAGAGGATGCTCCGTGTCGGCTGGCTTCAGGATGGACTCGCTCCGCTCCGGAAGGATGAAGATAGAAGATGCCGCCTGGATGAAGACTTCTGCCCCTCTGGAGGTCCTCTTCTGCCCGGATCGGATGAAGACTTTTGCCCCTCTGGAGGACCACTTGTGCCCGGCTGGGTGAAGACGGCTCAAGGTAGGGTGATCTTCAAGGGGTTAGTGTTAGGTTTTATTAAGAGGGTATTGGGTGGGTTTTAGAGTAGGGTTGGGTGTGTGGGTGGTGGGTTTTAATGTTGGGGGGTATTGTATTTTTTTTTTTTTACAGGTAAAAGAGTTGATTACTTTGGGGCAATGCCCCGCAAAAAGCCCTATTAGGGCTATTTGTAGTTTAGTATAGGGTAGGGATTTCTTTTTATTTTGGGGGGCTTTTTTATTTTATTCAGGGGATTAGATTAGGTGTAATTAGTTTAAAAAAATTGTAATAATTTTTTTATTTTCTGTGATTTAGTGGGGGTTTTTTTGTACTTTAATTTATTTTATTTTATTGTATTTAATTGTAGTTAGTTTAGGTAATTAATTATAGTGTAGTGTTAGGTGTAATTGTAACTTAGGTTAGGATTTATTTTACAGGTAATTTTGTATTTATTTTAACTAGGTAGCTATTAAATAGTTAATAACTATTTAATAACTATTGTACCTATTTAAAATAAATACAAAGTTGCCTGTAAAATAAAAATAAACCCTAAGCTAGATACAATGTAACTATTAGTTATATTGTAGCTAGCTTAGGGTTTATTTTATAGGTAAGTATTTAGTTTTAAATAGGAATAATTTATTTAATTGTAGTAATTTTATTTAGTTTTATTTAAATTATATTTAAGTTAGGGGGGTTAGACTTAGGGTTAGACTTAGGTTTAGGGGTTAATACATTTAATATAGTAGCGGCGACGTTGGGGGCGGAAGATTAGGGGTTAATAATTGTAGTTAGGTGTCGGTGATGTTAGGGACGGCAGATTAGGGGTTAATAAAATGTAACTAAAGTTTGCAAGGCGGGAGTGCGGCGTTTTAGGGGTTAATATATTTATTAAATATATATTAAAATATATATTAAATGTCCGGTCGGCAGATTAGGGGTTAAAAACTTTATTTAAGTGTTTGCGATGTGGGGGGGGGGCTCGGTTTAGGGGTTAATAGGTAGTTTATGGGTGATAGTGTACTTTTTAGCACTTTAGTTAAGAGTTTTATGTCCCGGTGTTAGCCCATAAAACTCTTAACTACTGACTTTTAAATGCGGTAGGAGTCTTGACAGGAGAGGGTCTACCGCTCACTTTTTCGCAATACAGGCTTTGGCAAATCCCATTAAAAAGATAGGATACGCAATTGACGTAAGGGGATTTGCGGTAAGCTCGAGTCGCGGAAAAAAAGTGAGTGGTACACCTGTACCTGCCAGACTCGTAATACCAGCAGGTGTTAAAAAGCAGCGTTGGGACCTCTCAATGCTGCTTTTTAAGGCTAACGCAAGACTCGTAATCTAGGTGTTAGGTTTTTGTTGTATGTTTTCTATGTCTTTTAGGATCAGTTTTCCAAAAACGTCTATGCTGGAGCCCTTACAATGACTTAGAATGGTTTTTAAACTTAGATCTAGGATTGTGTTCAGGTGAGTGTAGCAAAGCGTATCCTTTTTAGCAAAAAAACGTTTGTGATATTTCTAATACATTTGTGTGCATCTATAAATAGTTGATATGTGTTCACCCCTTGGGTGGGTACAAACGTAAGCCCTTTGGTTAAAACTTTACTTTCTTGTTCAGTAATTATTTGTGAGGATATATTGTGAATCTCTATTCTATTTGTCATCTCCTCCTCTCCCTCCCCTGTAAGATCTGGTGTCCTTTCTCTTTTCTTTTGGTTGGACCTGTCTGATAAATTGGGAGTGTAATTGGTTTGTCTGTCTGTTTGAAGTGGAGAATATCTGGTTCTGATGTGTCCGGTTGTAATTGGTTGATGTGTGGTGAGAACCCATTTTGTGTCTGTCCCAATTGGACTCGAGTGGAAAGGGTGTGTATTATTTTGATGTGATCTATTGTAAAGTGTCTCGTTTAATCTGTGGTGATAATCTCTATTCTGGTAGTGCTTATTATTAACTTCAGTCTCTCTGGAATTATAGTAATTTCCAGTGTTACCTCGTCTATCACTCATGGATCCATTTTGTCTCCCATAACTATTCTAAGTAAAAACGTGTCTAGATTCGTGAGGATTACAATTAGTTGTGCTATTTCTGTGACGTCATTGTTCCCTGTGTGTTCTATAATAAGAATGTGATCTATTCTTCTCCCAAGGTTTAGTATGGGAAAAATGTCTCCCTCTGTTATGTGAAGGATGTGTTGTTCTTGTCTGTTCTAGTGGATTGACAACTGATTGATCGTGGTGTTTACATTAACCTCTTGAATGTGCACATACTATGTCCCTTTATTAAAATCATCAAAGGTATTTGTTATATTTAGAATCCCCAATTTGTTCATCTAATTCTTTAGCCTTATTTTTGATCTCCTCAAACTTATCACAACAAGATGTATTAGATAAAAATACCTCAAGTTCAATTTCAAGAGCTGTGATTTCTTTTTCAATATTTTTTCGATTCATTTCTTGGGATTCATATAATAAACTAACATTTATGTAAGGCAGCATTTCCCATAAAGATTGTATCATTTGTTCCAAAAGCAGGAACTTAATAAACTCTCAAACCTCTAGGTACAATACCCTCATTTAAATATCTACTTAAAAAAGTAATTTCCCACCATTTTTTTGTTTCTTTAAGATACAGTTTCTGTAGTTTATTTATAATTGTTTCCCAGTTAGAGGTTTCTCTATGGCTATCCTTAAATGTATTCTTATATTTATTTTGTCTTGCTGCCTCCAATCATTGAGAGTGTTCTTAGCCATGTAGGAGAATATACAACACAATACAAGAAAAAATGTACAGAGAAAAAAACACAACAGTCTGATACAAATGGACTAAAAACTAGTACTCTCCTTGTGATTAGACCGCTGCCTTCTTTCAGTCTCTCCCCAGGGACTGTGGTTAAGATAGAGTCGCAGTAGTAGATGGCGCAGGTCTTAGGGAATAGTAATCTCTTCTTCCGACGGACTAATGACGAATGAAGGTACCTTTAAATGATGTCATCCAAGATGGCGTCCCTTAGATTAGTTAGGCTTTTATTTGGGGGGTTAGTTGTGTGGGTGATGGGTTTTACTGTTGTGGGGGTTGTTTGTAATTTTGTTTACAGGTAAAAGAGCTGATTTCTTTGGGGCAATGCCCCGCAAAAGGCCCTTTTAAGGGCTATTGATAGTTTAGTTTAGGCTAGGGTTTTTTTTTAATTTTGGGGGTGCTTTTTTTTAATTTTGATAGGGATATTAGATTAGGTGTAATTAGTTTAAATATCTTGTAATTTGTTTTTTATTTTCTGTAATTTTGTGTTTTTTTGGTGATTTAGCTAATTTATTTTTCTTAATTGTATTTAATGTAGGGAATTGATTTAATTGTAGTGTAGTGTTAGGTGTTAGTGTAACTTAGGTTAGGTTTTATTTTACAGGTACTTTTTTATTTATTTTAGCTAGGTAGTTATTAAATAGTTAATAATTATTTAGTAACTATTCTACCTAGCTAAAATAAATACAAATTTGCCTGTAAAATAAAAATAAAACCTAAGATAGATACAATGTAACTATTAGTTATATTGTAGCTAGCTTAGGGTTTATTTTATAGGTAAGTATTTAGTTTTAAATAGGAATTATTTAAGTAATGATAGTGATTTTATTTAGATTTATTTAAATTATATTTAAAGGGACAGTAAACCTAAAAAATAATGTTATATAATTCTGCACATAGTGCAGAATGATATAACATTATTTAGATGCTATAGCCATAAACCCTTTTTTCACTTTTAATATTTAAAAAACATACCGCTTTTACAGACCCGCTCTCTGCTCTCTGCTGAGCGGGTCTGTTTTTTTTAGTCAGCGCATCGGGCCAGCTGTATAGTCACAGCCCGGCCCGACCGCGCCATAAGACTAAGTGCAGCTCGCTCCTGCTCTGTCTGACAGCAGGAGCGAGCTTCACTTAATGCTATGGCGCGGTCGGGCCGGGTTGTGACTATACAGCTGGCCCGATGCGCTGACTAAAAAAACAGACCCGCTCAGCAGAGAGCAGAGAGCGGGTCTGTAAAAGCGGTATGTTTTTTAAATATTAAAAGTGAAAAAAGGGTTTTATGGCTATAGCACCTAAATAATGTTATATCATTCTGCACTATGTGCAGAATTATATAACATTATTTTTTAGGTTTACTGTCCCTTTAAGTTAGGGGGTGTTAGGGTTAGATTTAGGATTAAAGGGTTAATAAATTTAGAATAGTCGCGGCGACATTGGGGACGGCAGATTAGGGGTTAATAAATGTAGGTAGGTGGCGGCGATGTTAGGGGCATCAGATTAGGGGTTAATAAATATAATGTAGGTTGCGGCGATGCTAGGGGCGGCAGATTAGGGGTTAATAAGTATAATGTAGGTGGCGGCGATGTTAGGGGTGGCAGATTAGGGGTTAATAATTTTTAACTAGTGTTTGTGAGGCAGGAGTGCGGCGGTTTAGGGGTTAATATATTTATTCGAGTATCGGCGATGTCCGGAGCGGCAGATTAGGGGTTAAAAATTTTATTATAGTGTTTGCGATGCGGGAGGGACTCGGTTTAGGGGTTAATAGGTAGTTTATGGGTGTTAGTGTACTTTTTAGCACTTTAGTTATGAGTTTTATGCTACAGCGTTGTAGTGTAAAACTCATAACTACGGACTTTAGAATGCGTTAGGAATCTTGGAGGTAGAGGCTGTACCGCTCACTTTTTGGCTTCCCAGGACAGACTCGTAATAACAGCACTATAGAAGTCCCATAGAAAAAAGACTTTACGAACTTTACATAAGTCGGTTTGCGGTAAGGCCAAAAAGTGTGCAGGGCCCCTAAACCTGCAAGACTTGTAATAGCAGCGGTAGTGAAAAAGCAGCGTTAGGACCTGTGCAACGCTGCTTTTTCACCTTACTGCAAAACTCGTAATCTAGCCGATAGAGTTTTAAAGTTTTTATTACTTTATTTACCTATATATATAAAGTTTCCCTTCTGTGAGAATTTAAATACGTATTTTTCTGTTACTCTTAATTATATTTTAATCTTTTCTACCTCTTTTTCCTTTTATGTTGTCTGTTTGTTTGTGGGAATTATATTTTCCCTTGTGTCTCTCTTTGACAGTCTGTTGTTACTCTCTTCTATCCCGCTTACCTGTTCTCTCTATTTTAAGGCTAGCCACTTTCTCCTAAGTCAGAGTATCTTTATGTGAAGCTGGCTTTCCTTCTGTTGTGCCGCGTGCGTCATCGACGCCATTTTGTTCCGCCCCTTTCTTCCTGCCTCCTCCCTCACAGCCTGACGTTCAGCAGTGAGGTTGAACTTTGCATGTAGGCAGTATTTATTGTATCCGGTTTCCTTCAGGGCTTAGAAATCACGCCCATAGTTTGCTCTAATTTTATATTGCAATATTGTAAGTAACATTTATTTTAGCCCTGATGCTTCTGAAGAAATTCTATTTCTTTCCTGTGTGTCACTCTTTCCCTATTTTGCAGATTCACAACATTTGCTCAAGATTATTTAATCCTGTGGTGCTGCTTTATTCAAATTTATTCCCCGAAAAAGGTTATTAAATATTTTGATTTTTTTTTTATGTTGTCTATAGATGTCTCATGATGCGAATAATTCTGACCCCCTCTTTACATAATATCATGACTTCTATGCAGTCCTTTATGATAGACAATAAAATTAATAGCTTTATTGCTAATTTGCAGTCAGACTCTCCTCAAATTGAAAAAAAAAACCATACTTCCTGCTGATAGTCTGCTTCAGACAGACAACCCTCATAGCTTATTACCTCTAAGGGCTCTATTTATCATCATAATTCTCCTACTTTTGTGCCTATTACTCTGTCGGATTTATTCTCTGATTTATCAACACATTTTACGCCCCAAAAAAGCTGAAATACGACCTAAAAATGTGACCACTTATTTGCTCTCGCCAAGGCGCACAGGTGCGCCAAATACAGCCAAAAAACAATGTATTTCGGTCGTATTTTTAGAAATACTCCCAATGAATCGCTGAAAATCATATTTATCATTATTTTGCGCCAAAGGAGAACCTATAATTCTCCTATAAATCCGACCGTGAAAATACTCCATAACCAAGTAGGAGAACTTTGAATTTACTCCGTTATTTTCTTCATAGAAGATGGAGTTTTTTTTTATTTTGGCCGCTATTTCTCTTGCTCAGTCCCAGGAAAATCGTGAAAATGATGGAAATATGTTACGGTGACGCCAAAGAGTTCCTAGATTGTTTTTGCCCCGTTGTGGACTTGAGGCATTATCCGATCGTGAAATTAAGCGCAAATTCAGGATACACCGAGAAAGCATACTGAATCTATATTCTGTGATTAAAAATGACATTGATCCCCGAACCAGAAGAACAAGGGCAATACCTGGACTTGTGAAATTACTTGCAGTTTTGCATTTTTTGGCAACCGGATCTTTTCAGGCTGTATCCAGTGATGTTGTGGGCATGAGTCAGCCTTCATTTTGCCACCATTTAACTATTGTTTTAAAAGCAATTCTAAAACATCAAATTTATTGATGTTCCTAGGAATGTGCATGAATGGCATACAGTAAAGTCCACCTTTTACCAAGTAGCCGGTATGCCCAATGTTCTTGGTGCTATAGATTGCACCCATATTGCTCTTAGACCACCATCCCTAAGGGAGGAGCAATATAGCAACAGGAAAAGCTTTCATTCCCTAAACATACAGGCTGTGTGTGATGCAAACCTTAGAATTTGGGCTGTTCGATCTGGGTTTCCTGGATCATGTCATGATTTCCACATCCTGAAACAATCTGCACTATTTTCTGCTTTTGAACAGGGCAACATGCCACATGGTTGGCTATTAGGTAAATATTAACTTATTTTAATATAATCTAATTATAATGCAATCAGTTCTCTGTAAAAAAAAATTGGGGGGGGATTTGTACTTTATACATTAATTTTACATATCACATGTCATAAATATATATATGAATTATGATTAATTGTAATGTTTAACTTATTTATAATCTCTAATCAATTTTTCATTTAAAAAAAATAGGTGATAGTGGTTATCCGTGCCGAACTTGGCTGTTGACCCCAGTCCCAATGCCTCATACCCGAGGAGAAATTAAATTGAATGAATCCCACCGTAGCACAAGAAGTGCTATAGAAAGAACTTTTGGGGTTTTAAAAATGCGTTTCAGAGTTTTGGATAGGTCTGGAGGAGCACTTCAATATTCGCCAGAAAAATGTAATGATATAATTCTAGTTGCATGCATGTTGCACAACATTGCAATTTCCCAAGGCAATTTAGAGTGTCCCAATGATCCCACAGACGATACTTATATCCCTCAAGACATTATAGGCAGACACACTACTAGGGCAGGTGTACAAAATCGTTTGGAAATAATTGAAAGATATTTTTCCTGTAAGTATTATTGCAAAGTATTTAGCATTGTGTATTATTTAATTAAATTTTCTGTATTTGAATTACTAATATTTGTTTTTCTTTTTTTTTCCAGAATACATGTCATCACAATGGGTTTGAATTCTTTTATAAGAACTGTACATTCGCCTTTTATTATTTTTTATGTGTAGTGATATTAAAGTTAACTTCACCCATTGTCAAAAATAAAAAGTTTTCTTATTTCTCAAAAATGTTTTGTTTTATTAAGGGATAAATATCTTTATTGAAAATATAACCAAACCAAACTATATATAAATATTAAATAATACAAACTTTCAAACAAACAAAGCTTAAATAAAGTAAAGGACAACAAACTGAAAAACACAAATATCTACACGTAATTTTTTGGGTTGTGTATCAATTCTGAGATCTACGATTCATAATTTCTAAAAAATTTTTATAGTAATCACTTTTTATTTCTGAATCACGTTTCAGAATATTATTCCTTTCTTTCTGTAATTCAAGAAGTTCCTTAAAAAAAGCACTTTGTTCATGTCTAAATGATGATGCCATATCTGTCAGTGCCTGTATGTCATTGGGTCTCTCTGTAATTTGAGGTTGTCTGACTTCTTCTGCTGTTTCCTCAATGTCAGATTCGTTGACCATTGGACTCGCAGCAGGTGTATTTAATTCAGGTGGTGATGGTCCCTCCTGTGTGTGACCATGTATTTGGGTCTCATCATCATCCTCTTGATTGATGGTGTCCTCGACTAGTGGTTCCAATGTCAATTCTACCTGTTCTTCTTCAAAAACAAAAATTAAAATTAAAAAAAACAAAACAACAACCCATATCTAACCGTTACAATGAAAAATTTTCATACATACCATCATATAATGCAATTGAACTATCTTGCATAGTTTGGAGCAATGCTCTAATACCTGTTGAGAAAAAAAGGGTAAACAAAAATACTATTATTTTCTTATATTTTAAATTTTTTATATTTCTCTGTACACAATCGTTCATTAAAAAAATATTGTTATTGATAACAATTTTAGGGTATTTATGCATCAAGCACCATGTAATTGGATAGGAATGATAGAATCCAAAAACGTTAAATCAATAACACTTTTCACAAATTGATAAGTAAAATTTATTACACAACATTGTGTTTGTTACGTTAAAATGCTATAGCACTGACAAAATGTAACTTATCGTTGAGGTCAAACTATTTTACATTTTTTTGGGCTGATTGACAAATAAAATTTAATTTGTTTGTATCAAAACATTGATGTTTATACTCTAAATTTACATAACTTAACAGTTGTTTGAAAAGGTTAGCAATCATTGAACAACAAATTTGTATTGAGACATAGGTATTAACCATAATTGTCTAAAAAATTGCTGAAATTAAGATTCTCAGCAGCCTTAATTACTTTGATCTATAATCTTATCTATTTTAACCCCTTAAGGACCAGCGACATACCCTGTATGTCACTGGCCTTTTTTTGGGACTTGATTGTTTTATAGCGCAGACTTGCCACCAGCGTTGAGACTGCTCTATTCCACAAAGCCTGCTGGAGGGAGTGCATTAATAGCGTGTTCTTGCTAGACTTGCGCTATTATGCCCTGAAAAAAACATTAACGACCAGTGACATACAGGGTACATTGTGGTCATTAAGGGGTTAAAATCATCATATATTGGCAAACAAAGAAATCATTAAATTCATTTCTCAAGGTACACTCAATTATCTTTGTTAATAAAACTATGTATAGCAAAATAGAATATTTTCAATACCCATACAAACATTACAAACTAAATTCCGTTACAATGTTCATTAGATTTATATGATATTATTAATAATATATATTTTTATTTTACTATTTTTGGGTTAATATTGCTTTTTCGAAGCCCATAATAAACTAGTTATAATGCCCATTCAAACGGGCAATTTCTGGTATTACAGTAGTCACACCCATTGCTCTCTAAAACACCTCCCCCCTCTTTTCCTCTCTGTTTCTACCCACTATTTTGCTTTTTATCTTTCTCCATCTCTATTTCTCTCTCTCTTTTTTTTGCTCTCTCTTTCTGTCTCTCCCCCCTCTTTTTGGCACTATCGCTCTGCCACTCTCTTTGGCTCTGTCTCTGTCAACCCTCTATTTTACTCTCCCTCTAACCCTATGTTTTGTGATCTCCGTCTCCAACCACTTGTCTCTCTTTCTATCTTCAAAGTCTCTTTTCTCTCTCTATCTACCATTCTCTTTTTCTCTCGATCACCCACCCCTCTCTTTTGTGCTCTCTATCTCTCTCACGCCCTTCTATCTCTATCCCCTCCTCTCTATCTCTCTTCCCTCCTGTGTTAGCCATCTTGCTATCTCTACAGCGCTTGACAGCCTCTGACAAACTCACGATACGATATACACATAATTTATTTTTATATTGCTTACATGCGCTTTCTTCTCTATCTCTATTTGCTTGTGAAGTTGAAGGTTGTTGTTCCTGTGATGTGTTTTCATGAACAAAAGGTTGGTTCTCCTGTGCATTTACCTTCTCTTCCACACAGGCATCCTCATGTTGCTCTACATATAAATAAAAAGTTATCAATTCACAATATACGTACAAATGTAACCCCCCCAACTGAAAACAAACAAACATTTAATTACCTCTAAAGTCCATTGTGTCTGAAGGAACATCCAGGCCGACCACAACTGCATCACCCATCCTGGCATAGAGTATTTGCTCGAAATCTGTCAATTCCGCCCTGTATCCTGGTCCTCCACCAGTTGCTTTAGCAGATTGTTTTGCTTGGCATACCTTTTTTTATATGTTCTTTCTGATGTCATTAACCCTCTTCCGACATGCCCTTACATCCTTAGGAAAGCTACCTTCGGAAGACACAGATGTGCTAATTTGGGTCCATATTGCCCACTTTCGCTGTGGGTTAACAGTTCTTGCCTGGTAGCCAATGATCTCTTCATAATGTTCCACCACTTGTTCCACCAAAATACAATTTTGCCGATGGGTGAACATGACACTTCTCCCACTTTTTGTCTTTCCGGCTTGCACTGATGCCATCTTAAAATTGAGTTGTTAAAGTGCGCAAAATGGAAACACAATTTAACAAAAGTTAACTTAACGTTACAAGCGCATTTAAAGAATTTTATCTGTAAGCTTGAGAAAAAAAGGGCATGAACTTTTCTTTTTCTGGAAAGATCCCTATGTCGCATTAGTATCTCAAAATAAAGATTTTTTAGAATGATTTCCGGTCATGTGTTCGGTTAGGTATAAATATTGTAATTTGAATAAATATTTACATAAATTCTTATTACATGTTATTTTTGTATCTAAAAGTAAAAATTGTTATATATGCTGGATACTAGCATAAAAGAATACATTTGTTGCAATAGCGTAAAAAGTTACTGTTTGCATAAACACGAGTAGAGACAATTGATACAATAAAGATTATAAAGCTTAGGATGTGAATACAAGTTACAATTAGTTTATAATACATATTGAAACATAAATTGAAACTTCTAAAAATATAAATATATATCAATATTAATTGAAAATATTGAATTATTTTATTACGCGTAATTGCGCATTTTTATATAGAAATTAGTTCCGTTACTTGGGTACACCCTAGAAATAGAAATCAGCACAGCAAGATGGCAAGATCTAGAAAATTCTCTATTGGTGAACTTTTGATAATTTCCAATACAATGGAAAAATATTTTCCGAAAAAAAGAAGGGGGATTTACACCTTGGACCAGGATAGGAGAAATAATATTCTCTGAAATGGTCAGAAGAGTGAGGCGTATTTCTGGACAGAGGAGAACTAGAAAGCAATGCCTCAAACGCTACAATGATTTGTACCGGAGACAATCTAAATTGAGGACACTTATCCGGTGTTACCTGCGCAAATGTAAGACTTTGACATATTCCTTAATTATTTTTATAATGTATGTTACACAGAAATGAATGTATAAATTTTGTAGTAGTAGCAATTTCATAACATGTGCATGGAAAAAAATTTTTTTTCCCAAAACTATCAAATTTACTTGTGTTATATAATTGTATTGTATCTCTTGAAATCACTTACTGAAAAGCATTTCTAGATATGCTCAGAGTCTGCTGATTGATCGCTGCACATTGGTCTATTGTGATTGGCTAACACATTTTAATAGAATTTTCCTTTCACAGTTATCTTGAGTGTTGTTTCTAAAGTTAATTAACTTACATTGTTTTGTTTATCAACTTTACAAGTTTAAAAAGAGATAGTGATGTAATTGTTTGGATTCAACAGTAGACACTGTCTCCCTTGAAGAAGGACAAGGTTTTTAAATATGTCTGATTCTTTCTTTTATCTATTTATACTGAATTATAAGACAACTCTGTTTTGATGTTTGTAAAAACAAAGAATTATGTGTGTGAAAGTATGTTGTGCACATCCTATAATCTAAATATTTGAAGGAGATTAGAAATAAAAATTTTTTATATATTAATGATTATCTAATCTCTTTCTAGTATTGGAAATATGGTCTGTTTAAAAAACATATGTACACAATAATAATTTTTCTTTTCTATAAAGTTGTGTATTACATATGATTTTACAATATAAAATCTAAAAAGTGCAACTTATTTGTTTACATTTTGAAATAGTTAAAAACCGTAGAGCACCGAGATATCTCTGTCCAATTGACGAAAAATCCTCTAGTTCTGGTGGAGAGTCTGACCCCTTGCCAAGAGTGTTTATGGACAGGGAGGGGAATGATAACACAGGTATTTTTAAATTTTAAGAATTGAATTATATATAGATAGATACAATGTTTAAACTAAAATGAACCTTTTTTGTGTTTAAGTAAGAAGAAGGCAACAACGTAGGCCAAGGCCTGTTATTGAAAATGATTCCAATGAGGAAGAAGAACTTCAGATTCCAAATTTGGAAGGTTAATTTTTTTCTATACATTTAGATGAAGCAGAAATTCAGGTGGAGAATTACCATCAAGATGGAGAGGAAAATATTAGTAATGAGGAGAGAGAAGAAGTGGCACAAGAGTATTAAATAGAACAAGTGCTTGTGCAGGAAGAAGATTTAGAAGATAGTAAGTAATAATATAGAAAACTAATACTATTAAAAACCGAATATTGTACTTAAAGATTATAAATAGTTCATGATCTTGATTATTAATGTTATATATAGATAGATAGATAGATAGATAGATAAATATTACAGTTTTATATTTATATATATATATAAAAATATATTTATATATATATCTCTATCTCTCTCTCTCTCTCTCTCTCTCTCTCTCTATATATATATATATATATATATATATATATATATAGATAGATAGAGAGGGAGAGAGAGAGAGAGAGAGATAAAAAAAACCTCTCAAGGATACAGAATTATTTTTAAAATATTGTCAAATGCTACATATGTGACAAAAGGATATATATATATATATATATATATATATATATATATATATATATATACTTATACACAAGGGAGTCAAATATCAAATTTCATTTTACACAGTGATGCAAGAAGAAGAGGTGGACAGATAGGTCCATGAGGAGAATAGATCTAATGATTCTTCTGATACCATAAATTATGACTGGGGTGAGTATATCAGACATGTGTTGTATATATGGAGTTTAAAATACAGAATAATAACCTTATTCTTTATTTGTTACAGTACCTGAAGATCAAAATATCTTAATTAACAAAAAACAAAAAAAGGACTTAAAGAAAACTATTCAAGTTTGCATGAAATGCGCCTTAAAATTGAAAAAATGTAAAAGTAGAATTTTATTTTTAATAATGTGACAAAAAACATGTTTTTTTATTGGAGAAAAAATAAACATTTATGTTTAAACGTGTATTGGTGTCCCAATAAATTATTATAAACATAACACAGACATCAATATAACAATGTAAGAGATTGAATACATATTTTAAGGGACAGTCTACCATAGAATTGCTATTGTTTTCAAAAGATAGATATTCACTTTATTAGCCAATTCACAGTTTAGCATAACCAACACAGTTATATTAATACACTTTTTAACTCTGTGGTTACCTTGTATAATAGGAACCTTCTTCCAGCCCCCTGATGACATGACTGTGACTGATTCTTATCTATTCTCTTGCATTAGCATTGTTTTTGTAGTAAATCTTAAATAACCCCCGGTGCCTGAACACAGTGTTATCTATATGGCCAACGTGTAATTTCAAACTCTTTTGAAAAGAGATTTAAAAAGCCTGTGATAAGAGGCAGCCCTGAAATTAGCATATGAACCGAACTATGTTTAGTTTAAAATAAGATTATTTAGAAAAAAAGAAATTTCCCGAAAAAAGTAAATTTAAAATTTTATTCAAATTAAAGGTCCAATCTCAATAATTAAACTTTAATTAATTCTAGACTGTCCCTAGAAACAGTTTTGCAATAGTCATGTGTCATGTGGGGCATGCCAAGGGGGCTTGCATCATGTCAGCTATGAGATAAACAGATAGATGCATATATATATATATTACAAATCAATATTTTAAAAACAAAATGCATACATGTCAATTAAATATTGAGGATGTAATGCAAGGCAGATTAGATTCAAATGGATTAAACAATTTAGAAAACTATTAATATATTTGTTATTAAAAAACAAAGGATAAAACCCCCCCCAAAAAAATAGATTTTGGTATAAACATTATTGGATCGAAATACTCGACATTGAAAGCTGTTTTAATGATAAATAAGGCGCATTGTAAAAAATTGCGGCAAGATTTATCATTAATCAGCGTTAAAATACTACCGGTTTAATGATAAATATTGGCGCACATGTGCGCCTTTGCAAGGGCGAGATGTGGCAAACTCATAGGAGAATTGAAAGTCGTAATTCTAAAATGAATGATAAATAGAGCCCTAAGCACCTGTACTGTTAGCTGGCCCCAGAACTTCTGAGTGTGTTAAGAGTCACAACTCAGAGGGTACTTTTAATGATGCTAATTCTAAAAGACCCAAGGGGATATTTATCAAAGCCTCAACTTTGTTGCATTCGTCAGCACCAATACGCTCGCCTAACATCGCGGCCGCGGATCTCAATCCTATTGGCTGATTGGAACAGCCAATAGGATGAGAGCTGCTCAAATTCTATTGGTCGATTGGAACAGCCAATAGGATTTTAGCAGCTCTAATCCTATTGGCTGATTGAAATCTTTCAGCCAATAGGAATGCAAGGGACACCATCTTGGATGACGTCACTTACATTGAAGTTCCAGTTTACGGCAGCGACCGTATGAAGTGGAGCTCCACGCTGGATGTCTTCAGGATGGACCTGCTCCGCACCGGATGGATGAAGATAGAAGATGCCGTCTGGATGAAGACTTCTTGCCACATGGATGAGGACTTCGCCGTCTGGATGAAGATGGAAGAGGCCGTCCGGATGAAGACTTCTTGCCGGCTGGATGAAGACTTCTTGCTGGATGGATGGATCCTTCAATCGGGACTTCAATAACTGTAAGTGGATTGTCGGGGGTTAGTGTTAGGTTTTTTTAAGTTTTTTTTGGGTGGGTTTTATTTTTAGATTAGGGTCTGGGCAGGTAAAAGAGCTAAATGCCCTTTTAAGGGCAATGCCCATACAAATGCCCTTTCATGGCAATGGGGAGCTTAGGTTATTTTAGATAGGTTTTTTATTTGGGGGGGGTTGGTTGGTTGATAGGGCTATTAGATTAGGTGTAATTCTTTTTTATTTTTAATAATGTGGTGTGTTTTTTTCTCGTAATTTAGTGTTTTTTATTTTTTGTAATTTACTGTTTGTTTTTTTTTGGTAATTTAGTAATTTGTAATAAGGTTTAATAGTAGATTTAAATAATTTGAGTAGTTTAATTTAATTGTAGTATAATAGGGTAGGTTAATTAATATTTTAAAAATAGTTTATTTTAATTCTACAGGTAAGATTAAATTTATTTTAAGATAGGGATGTTGAAATTTTAATTTAAAGTTAGCGTGTTGTTAGGTTTAGGGGTTAATTGCTTAATTTAGTTTATGGCGATGTGGGGGGCTGGCAGTTTAGGGGTTAATAGGTTTCGTTAGTGGCAATGATGTTAGAAGCCATAGGTTTAGGGGTAAATATGTTTATTTAGTGGTGGCAGGGTCCGGGAGCGGCGGGATAGGGGTTAATAACTTTATGTAGGTGGCGGCGATGTCGGGGCGGCAGATTAGGGGTGTTTAGACTCTGGGCTTATGTTAGGGTTTTAGGTGTAAACGTAACTTGTTTTCAACCATAGAAATCAATGGGATATCTGGCAGCATTGAACATGAGCTTTCACTGCTTTCAGACTCCCATTGATTTCTATGGCATCCACGGCCTCCAGGGTGGCGGATTGAAAACCAGGTACGCTGGACAGGAATAGCTGCGAGCGTACCTGTTAGAAATTTGATAAATGGGAAAAAGTGTCAGATACAGCCGAATGTGTATTCGGAACATCTGTAATGATGTAAGCATCGATCTGCATCGGATTGAGACCGGTGGATCGTATGTTACGTCACAAATTTCAACTTTTGCCGGTCTGTTGGCTTTGATAACTAGGTCAGATCAAGCTCGCAACAATTACACTATTCACGGTTGACGGCTTAATAAATATCCCCCCTAGCCTTAAAAGAAAAGCATTAACATTTTTACAAACTCTCTCTGAGAATGTTTCCTATCTTCAGATCAATTTAAATATGATAAGCTTTAATCCTTTGATGATTCAGATTATTCTGATTTTAATAACTTTATTAAATTCAAAAGATGCAAAAAATCCTTGCTTATTAATAATTCTGAAATGGTTTTTATTGACTCCCTTGGTAAACCTAGATTCAAACCTGAGGAGGTTAAGGACCCCAGATCGTCAGAGTGGTTTCCCTCCTCAGGTGTTGCAGAGTACATAGATTTTTATTTAAGGCACCCCGTATTGCAAGAAGTTTGTTGAAAACTTTGTGCTGATGGTCCTCATCCCTCCCTCCCTCCCTCCCAGGTAACTCCTCTGTCACTCCTGATATTGACCCACCAATTTTAAATTCTGGGGTACTCCTGGTTCTAGTATTAAACAAGGATCTGATAAATTGCTTAAGTCTTGTCAAGACAAGCTTTTAGACATTTCTGGCCCCTTGTCTAAGATATTTGAACTGGCTGAGGATTCTGTTGTAAATAATTCTTCAATTGATTCTCAAATTATTATTAAGTATATACAAAGAGCCTTTGTTTATTAGGCAATGCCAATGCTGCCATAGCTTGTGAACGCAGAATATCCATTCTTCGTAGGCTTGACCCTAAATTGTCAGACTTTTTCAATAATGAGACATCTACAACCCCAATAGCCTCCTCTTTGGAGAAGTATATCTCAAAAAACTCAGTGATTATACAAAAATCTTTCCTAGTTTGTCAAAAACAAAAGCAACTGTAAGAAAAACCCTCTACCAAATCCTTGTCCCCTTTTTGATAGGGCCAGAAAAAGAAGGGGTTGTTTTTCCGGCTGCCAACCATTCATCTCTAGACCCCAATTTTATCATCATCAGCAACAACAATTTGTCTCCCCCTTCTTCCCCACAAGAGCTCGCTTCTGGCCCAGAGGTGCAAGATCAAGAGGTAACTTTAGAACCCCTCCAGGTAATTTCTCTTCTTCCTCCTATTTCTACTTTTTCCCTAAAAAAGATGGGTGGTTCTACGAAATTGGCGTCTAATATCATTAGACCCCTGGATTCTTCAGACTGTTTCTAGAGTCCATATAATTTTAATTTCCATACCCATTCTAATTTCAAAACAAGCTATAGAACTTGTTCTTGTAGAGAAGGATAGCTACATAAGCAATATTTTCTTAGTAAAAAAGAAAAATGGCCAATTTTGACCAGTCATCAATCTAAAAACTCAAAATCATTATGTAACTTATCAACATTTCAAGATGGAGGGTATTCATCTTCTGAGGGACTTTCTTCTTGACAAGTATTGGTTTGTCCGATTAGACCTCAAGGATGTATACCTTACTGTTCCTATTCATTCTTTTCACAGGAAATTTCTTTGTTTCTTCTGGAACCAGTCTCTTTGGCAATTCACCTGCCTTCCATTCAGCCTTTCATCCGCCCCGTGGATATTCACAAAAACTATGAAACCTGTAATAGCCTGGCTAAGATTCAGATGGATCCGTCTGATTGTCTATCTGGACGACATTCTTATCATGAATCAGGTTCCCTCCACTCTTCTTCTTCAATTGAACATCACTTGTTCCCTTTTAGAGAATTTGGGATTCTCCCTGCTTCAGTCCCAATCCATTGTCTTTTTGGGTTTTCAGATCAACACCCTAGACTCCACTTTAAGTCTCCCTTTAAAGAAATTGAAGAACATCAAGAAGGAGATTTCCTCTCTCCTGTAGAAAACTTACTTTCCCCTTCGCTTATTAACCTGTATCATCGGCCTCCTCTCTTTTTCCTTTCAGGCTATCTTTCAGGCCTCTCTACATTATCAGGCTTCAACACCTGAACATATCTCGTCTCCAAAAAGGTTTTTCTTATCAACATCGGATCTCCTTATCCCCAGAAGCCAAAAAAGAACTCATCTGGTGGATTTAAAACATAGAGGCATGGAACGGCAAAGCAATCTTCGGCTCTGTTCCAGATTTCATCATAGAATTGGTTGCAAGCAATTCTGGCTGAGGAGCCCATTGCGGTTCCACAATAACAAGTGACAAATGGACCTTTTCAGAATCAAATCTTCATATCAACTGCAAGGAACTTCTGGCTAGACATGTGCATTTCGATTAGTTCTGAATCGAAATTCGGACGAATTTGTTAAATTTGGAGATTCGAATCGATTCAAATTTCCGAATTACTTTAGTACCGAATCTACCGAATAAATACGAATTAGTTCGGATTTATTTGTTACATTCGGATGGCCATGAATTACACTAGTATTGTACAGTATATTAGGTTATATCACTCTGCTTTGGGTTACACCTAATATACAGTACATAATACTAGTCTAATACACAGCACATCCCACCTAACACATACCGAAATTCCGAATTTCCGAATCGAACTAAACCGAATCCAGCCGAATTTATTCGAATCCGAATGAATCTGAAATGAATCCGAAATGAATTCATTCAAATTTTTCCGAATTCGAATCAATCCGAACCGAATTTTTTTTTAAGGCACCCCTTATTGCAAGAAGCTTGTAAAAAACTTTGTGCGGAATGTCCTCGTCCCTCCCTCCCAGGTAACTCCTCTGTCACTCCTGATATTGACCCACCAATTTTAAATTCTGGGGTACTCCTGGTTCTAGTATTAAACAAGGATCTGATAAATTGCTTAAGTCTTGTCAAGAAAAGCTTTTAGACATTGCTGGCCCCTTGTCTAAGATATTTGAACTGGCTGAGGATTCTGTTGTAAATAATTCTTCAATTGATTCTCAAATTATTATTGAGTATATACAAAGAGCCTTTGTTTTATTAGGCAATGCCAATACTGCCATAGCTTGTGAACTCAGAAGATCCATTCTTCATAGGCTTGACCCTAAATTGTCAGACTTTGCCAATAATGAGACATCTACAACCCCAATAGGCTTCTCTTTGGAGAAGTATATCTCAAAAAACTCAGTGATTATACAAAAACCTTTTCTAGTTTGTCAAAAGCAACTGTAAGAAAAACCCTCTACCAAATCCTTGTCCCCTTTTTGATAGGGCCAGAAAATGAAGGAGTTGTTTTTCCGGCTGCCAACCATTCATCTCTAGACCCCAATTTTATAATCAGCAGCAACAACAATTTGTCTCCCCCTTCTTCCCCACAAGAGCTCGCTTCTGGCCCAGAGGTGCAAGATCAAGAGGTCACTTTAGAACCCCTCCAGGTAATTTCTCTTCTTCCTCCTATTTCTACTTTTTCCCTAAAAAAGATGGGTGGTTCTACAAAATTGGCGTCTAATATCATCAGATCCCTGGATTCTTCAGACTGTTTCTAGAGTCCATATATTTTTAATTTCCATACCCATCCAAATTGTTTGTCCTTGTCCAATTTTATTTTCAAACTCAGACCTTCTAGCAATAGATTCAGAGATTTCATCTCTAATTTCAAAACAAGCTATAGAACTTGTTCTTGTAGAGAAGGATAGCTACATAAGCAATATTTTCTTAGTATAAAAGAAAAATGGCCAATTTCGACCAGTCATCAATCTAAAAACTCTAAATCATAATGTAACTTATCAACATTTCAAGATGGAGGGTATTCATCTTCTGAGGGACTTTCTTCTGGACAAGGATTGGCTTGTCTGATTAGACCTCAAGGATGCATACCTTACTGTTCCTATTCATTCTTTCCACAGGAAATTTCTTTGTTTCTTCTGGAACCAGTCTCTTTGGCAATTCACCTGCCTTCCATTCAGCCTTTCATCCGCCCCGTGGATATTCACAAACATTCTGAAACCTGTAATAGCCTGGCTAAGATTCAGATGGATCCGTCTGATTGTCTATCTGGATGACATTCTTATCATGAAACAGGTTCCCTCCACTCTTCTTCTTCACTTGAACATCACTTGTTCCCTTTTAGAAAATTTGGGATTCTCCCTGCTTCAGTCCCAATCCATTGTCTTTTTGGGTTTTCAGATCAACACCCTAGACTCCACTTTAAGTCTCCCTTTAGAGAAATTGAAGAACATCAAGAAGGAGATTTTCTCTCTCCTGAAGAAAACTTACTTTCCCCTTCGCTTATTAACCTGTATCATCGGCCTCCTCTCTTTTTCCATTCAGGCTATCTTTCAGGCCCCTCTACATTATCGGGCTTCAACACCTGAACATATCTTGTCTCCAAAAAGATTTTTCTTATTAACATCGGATCTCCTTATCCCCAGAAGCCAAAGAAGAACTCATCTGGTGGATTTAAAACATAGAGGCATGGAACGGCAAAGCAATCTTCGGCTCTGTTCCAGATTTCATCATAGAATTGGTTGCAAGCAATTCTGGCTGGGGAGCCCATTGCGGTTCCACAATAACAAGTGACAAATGGACATTTTCAGAATCCAATCTTCATATCAACTGCAAGGAACTTCTGGCCAGACATGTGCGTTTCGATTCATTCTGAATCGAAATTCGGAAGAATTTGTTAAATTTGGAGATTCGGATCGATTCGAATTTCCGAATTACAGTAGTACCGAATCTACAGAATAAATCCGAATTAGTTCGGATTTATTCGTTACATTCGGATGGCCATGGATTACACGGGTATTGTACAGTATATTAGGTTATATCGCTCTGCTATGGGTTACACCTAATATACAGTACATAATACTAGTCTAATACACAGCACATCCCACCTAACACATACCAAAATTCCGAATTTCCGAATCGAACCAAACCGAATCCAGCCGAATTTATTCGAATCTGAATGAATCTCCGAAACAAATCCGAAACGAATTCATTCAAATTTTTCCGAATTCGAATCGATCCGAACCGAAATTCGAAAAAATCCGAATCTATCCGAACCGAAATTTTTTTTTCGGCCGTGCACACGTCTACTTCTGGCAGCATCCTTTGCAATCCAAAGTTTTCTCAAAGCCAATCTCCCTTCTTTGGTTCTCCTTCGGATGGACAACCTTTCGGCAGTTCGATATTTAAACCGTTTAGGAGGCACAAAATCGAAACCTCTTTCAGACCTTACAAAAAAATTCATTCACTTTTGCCTCAATAGGAATATTTCTGTTTCAGTGGAATTTATTCCGGGCTTATCCAATCAAGCCGCAGATTGGGGTTCTCGCTATTTGAAGGACTCCAGCGACTGGAAGTTGGACAGGAATATATTCCTAAAGATTTCTTCTCTCAGTGGTCATTTCCTTCTAGATTTATTTGCCTTTCGTTCCAATTTTCAGGTCAAACCTTTTTTCAGTTGGAGACCAGATCCAGATGCCTCTGCCGTGGACGTTTTCCTTCAAGTTTGCTCCCCCTCAGGAGCCTATGCCTTCCCCCCCATTTCAATGATTGCTCAGACTCTGGCTTATCTCCGCAGGAACCCAATATTTATTCTCCTGATTTCGCCCCTTTGGCCGTCTCAACCATGGTACCCTTCTCTCCTGGATTTCTCCTTCCTTCCTCCCCTTCTTCTTCCTACCCTCCCTCATCTCATCCTGGATCCCCTAGGCAATCCTCATCCCCTGTTGGAATCGGGATACCTATCTCTTGTAGCTTGGATGCTTTCAGGGGATCTTGGTCTCTCAACGGAGCTCGATCTTTATTACAAGACTCTTGGGCTCCAGGAACCAAATGATGTTATCTCTCAGCTTGGTCCAATTGGTCTAGCTGGTGTGTCCAAATGGACTTGGATCCCTTTATAGCTCCTTTAAATTCTATATTAGATTATTTTTCTTTTCTATTTGACTCAGGTCTTGCCTATAGATCTATCAATATATCTCGCTCTGCTATCTCTGCTGGTCACGTTCTTATTAATAAAACCCCTGTTGGGAAAATTTATCAGGTCTACAGACTCAAAGTGATTCGTATCCAAAAACCTTCATCCTCTAAATACTCTTTCTTTTGGGACGTGGATCTGGTTCTTTCTTTTTCTTAGAAATTGGCCTTCCAACGATCGTCTTTCTCTCAAACAATTGTCAGCTAAACTTGCCACTCTTCTCTGTCTTCTCTCTTTTCGCAGAGTTTCTGATGTACGTGTCATTGATATTAATTCTCAAATGTTTTCTCTTTTTGGTGTCACCTTTATCTTTTCTAAAAGAACTAAATGTCTTTCTCAATCTATTTTCTATCCATATTTCAATGATCAACCTAATTTATGTGTTGTCCTTTGTCTAAAAGAGTATTTGTCTCGTACTCAACTCTTACGTCATGCCTCATCTTTTCAACTTCTCATCTCTTTTGTTTCTCCTTTCAAACCTGTCTCTTCTACTTCTATTGCCAGGTGGGTAAAATGGATTATGCTTCTTGCTGGTGTGGAAGAATCCTTTTTGGCTCACTCCATTCATGGAGCTTCTGCCTCTAAAGCCTTTCTAAAATCCTCTTCCCTCCAAGATATTTTAAATGCAACAGATTGGTCTTTGGACTCTACCTTTAGACAATTTTATTTTAAACCTATCAATAACGCTGCCTTTTCCTTAATTTCATGATCCATTTTGCTTTAAACTAGCAAAATATGAGTCTCTCTACTAATTCTGATTATCCTAGTTTTAGTGTAGCTATAATCTAGATTTTATTAAAGACATAGAGATTAATATTTTCCCACCTTGGTAATTTTTCTGTCCCCTCCCTATATTCGTATTATATTTGATCGTTTATTAATATATTTTTTATTTCCTGCATCCACCTCTCAAAACGTTTCCTTCAACTGAATTGGATTCCTCTATTACTCGACAAAATCTACGTCATCTGTTTGAAATTCTTCTTCAGCCTAGACGGATTCCTGAAAGGATCCTTTCCTGCCTCAACCTCAAATTTCTCCATCCTGTTTTCAGATATATTTTGCCTTTCTATTATTGGTTGTTCCTTTGCTAATTGTTATGGTGTTGTAATCTGTTCCTACATTCTTTAATGTCCTTGTTACCTGTTTGCATCAAACAAGAAAGAGGGGGTATTGGTGCAGTCTGGACTGTTTATGGACACTATGGGGCCTATTTATCAAGCAGTCAACTGTGCTGCATTCGCCGGCACTAATACGCTCACCTAACATTGCTGCTGCGGACCTGAAAACGCTCTCCAAAGTTAACAAAAAAGCTGTCAAAAAGCCGCGCACCAAATAATCAGCGGACTGTTGTTAACTAACTGTCATCGATCTCTCTGCTCTTCGGCTTTTTCCCAGCTTTATTTGCATACGGTCACTAAACACCCACACTATACTAAACTGTTTAACCCCTATACCGCCACTCCCGGACCCTGCCGCAACTAAATAAAGTTTATTAACCCCTAAACCACCGCTCCCGGAGCCCATCACCACTCTAATAAAGTTATTAACCCCTATTCCTCCGCTCCTGGAGCCCACCGCCACCTACATTATGTTATTACCCCCTAATCTGCTGCCCCCTACACTGCCGCCACCTACATTATACTTATTAACCCCTAATCTGCCACCCCTTATACCGCTGCCACCTACATTATACTTATTAACCCCTAATCTGCCACCCCCTATACCGCCGCCACCTACATTATACTTATTAACCTCTAATCTGCCGCCCCCTACACCACCGCCACCTACATAAAGTTATTAACCCCTATCCCGCTGCTCCTGGAGCCCACCACAACTAAATAAAGTTAGTAACCCCTAAACCGCCAGCCCCCCACATCGCCATAAACTAAATTAACTTATTAACCCCTAAACCTAACAACCTGCTAATTTTATATTAAATATGAACTCATCCCTATTTTATAATAAATTTAAACTTAACTTTAAAATTAAATAAATATATTTTAAACTAATAATTAACCTACCCTAACTATTATAATAAAATTATATTAAACTATATTAAATTAATAATTAACCTACCCTAACTTTTATAATAAAAATACATAAAACTATATTAAAATAAAAATTAATCTAACCTAACTTTTATAGTAAAATTACATTAAACTACAAATTAAATTAACTATATTATATATTTAAACACCTAACCCTACTCAAATAATTTAAATATACACTAAAAAATTACTAAGTTACAAAAAACTAGCAACTAAGTTACAAAAAATAACAAACACTAAGTTACAAAAAATAAAAAAGAAATTATCAAAGATTTAAACTAATTACACCTAATCTAAGGGCCCTATGAAAATAAAAAAGCCCCCCCAAATTAAAAAAAACCTTAACCTACAATAAACTACAAATAGCCCTTAAAAGGACCTTTTGCAGGGCATTGCCCCAAAGAAATCAGCTCTTTTACCTGTAAATAAAATAATACAAATACTACCCCAACAGTAAAACCCACACAACCAACCCGCCAAATAAAAACCTAACTAAAAAAACCTAAGCTCCCAATTGCCCTGAAAAAGGGCATTTGGATGGGCATTGCCCTTAAAAGGGCATTTAGCTCTATTGCAGCCCAAACCCTAATCTAAAACTAAAACCCCCCTAATAAACCCTTAAAAATTCCTAACACTAACCCTTGAAGATCAACTTACAGTTTTGAAGATCCGACATCCATCCTCCAAGAAGCCGGCAGAAGTCTTCATCCAAGCGGCCAAAGTCTTCATCCAAGCGGCCAAAGTCTTCATCCAAGCCCGCAGAAGTCTTCACCCAGACGGCATCTTCTATCTTCATCCATCCGGCGCGGAGCGGCTCCATCTTCCAGACATCCGACGCGGAGCAACCTCTTCTTACGACGTCTTCTTCCTGGATGAAGGTCCCTTTAAATTACGTCATCCAAGATGAAAGCTCGATCCTATTGGTTGATTGCAACTACCAATAGGATTTTTTCAACCTTAATTCCAATTGGCTGATAGAATTCTATCAGCCAATCAGAATCTAAGGGACACCATCTTGGATGACGTCATTTAAAGAATCTTCATTCCGAAGAAGACGTCGTAAGAAGAGGATGCTCCGCTTCGGATGTCTGGAAGATGGAGCCGCTCCGCGCCGGATGGATGAAGATAGAAGATGCCGTCTGGGTGAAGACTTCTGCGGGCTTGAATGAAGATTTCGGATGCTTAGATGAAGACTTCTGCCGGCTTCTTGGAGGATGGATGTCGGATCTTCAAAACTGTAAGTCGATCTTCAGGGGTTAGTGTTAGGATTTTTTAAGGGTGTATTGAGTGGGTTTTAGTTTTAGATTAGGGTTTGGGCTGCAATAGAGCTAAATGCCCTTTTAAGGGCAATGCCCATACAAATGTCCTTTTCAGGGCAAGGGGGAGCTTAGGTTTTTTTAGTTAGGTTTTTATTTGGGGGGTTGGTTGTGTGGGTGGTGGGTTTTACTGTTGAGGGGGTATTTGTATTTTTTTTACACGTAAAAGAGCTGATTTCTTTCGGGCAATGCCCCGCAAAAGGCCCCTTTAAAGGCTATTTGTAGTTTATTGTAGGTTAGGGTTTTTTTTATTTTGGGGGGGCTTTTTTATTTTCATAGGGCCCTTAGATTAGGTGTAATTAGTTTAAATCTTTGATAATTTCTTTTTATTTTTTGTAACTTAGTGTTTATTTTTTTGTGTAACTTACTGCTAGATTACGAGTCTTGCGTTAGCCTTAAAAAGCAGCGTTGAAAGGTCCCAATGCTGTTTTTTAATGCCCGCTGGTATTACGAGTCATGCAGGTACAGGTGTAACGCTCACTTTTTTTCCGCGTCTCTAACATATCGCAAATCCACTTACGTCAATTGCGTATCCTATCTTTTCAATGGGATTTTCCTAACACCGGTATTACAAGTCTTGGAAGAAGTGAGCAGTAGACCCTCTCCTGTCAAGACTCCTACCGCATTTAAAATTCAGTAGTTAAGAGTTTTATGGGCTAATGCCGTAACATAAAACTCTTAACTAAAGTGCTAAAAAGTACACTAACACCCATAAACTACCTATTAACCCCTAAACCGAGCCCCCCCCCCTACATCGGAAACACTTAAATAAAGTTTTTAACCCCTAATCTGCCGACCGGACATCGCCGCCACTGTAATAAATATATTAACCCCTAAACCACGCACTCCCGCCTCGCAAACACATTACATTTTATTAACCCCTAATCTGCCGTCCCTAACATCGCCGACACCTACCTACATTTATTAACCCCTAATATGCCGCCCCCAACGTCGCCGCTACTATATTAAATTTATTAACCCCTAAACCTAAGTCTAAACCTAAGTCTAACAACCCCCTAACAAATATAATTTAAATAAAACAAAATAAAATTACTACAATTAAATAAATTAATCCTATTTAAAACGAAATACTTACCTGTAAAATAAACCCTAAGCTAGCTACAATATAACTAATAATTACATAGCTATCAGACGCCTAGATTTAGAGTTTTGTGTTAGGGTTAAAAAGCAGCGTTAAGGGCTCCTAACGCTGCTTTTTCCCGGCCGCTGGTATTTAGAGTTTTCTTAACGTGACTCCAAAATTGTTTAACGCTGAAATCATTACCGACAACACAGACCCAGTAGTTTACATCTAACGCCAAAATAAACATCCACGAATCTCAAAAAAAAAATTACACAAACTACACTTACACTCATACAAACACTACACTATATTTATTTTTCATTTTTAATATTTTCATGGCAAAATAGAACGGATCAAATTTACGAGATCTCGGGTGTTAGAAAAAAAAGCAACAGAAATCCATTTTCCATTGACTTACATTGACAGACGGGAACAGACACTCATATAGCTACATCTAACTAATAATATTATCACATACATACACTCATATAGCTACATCTAACTAATAATATTATCACATACATACACTCATATAGCTACATCTAACTAATAATATTATCACATACATACACTCATATAGCTATATCTAATTACAAATATTATCACATACATACACTCATATAGCTACATCTAACTAATAATATTATCACATACATACACTCACATAGCTACATCTAACTAATAATATTATCACATACATACACTCATATAGCTACATCTAACTAATAATATTATCACATACATACACTCATATAGCTACATCTAACTAATAATATTATCACATACATACACTCATATAGCTGCATCTAACTAATAATATTATCACATACATACACTCATATAGCTACATCTAACTAATAATATTATCACATACATACACTCATATAGCTACATCTAACTAATAATATTATCACATACATACACTCATATAGCTACATCTAACTAATAATATTATCACATACATACACTCATATAGCTACATCTAACTAATAATATTATCACATACATACACTCATATAGCTACATCTAACTAATAATATTATCACATACATACACTCATATAGCTACATCTAACTAATAATATTATCACATACATACACTCATATAGCTACATCTAACTAATAATATTATCACATACATACACTCATATAGCTACATCTAACTAATAATATTATCACATACATACACTCATATAGCTACATCTAACTAATAATATTATCACATACATACACTCATATAGCTACATCTAACTAATAATATTATCACATACATACACTCATATAGCTACATCTAACTAATAATATTATCACATACATACACTCATATAGCTACATCTAACTAATAATATTATCACATACATACACTCATATAGCTACATCTAACTAATAATATTATCACATACATACACTCATATAGCTACATCTAACTAATAATATTATCACATACATACACTCATATAGCTACATCTAACTAATAATATTATCACATACATACACTCATATAGCTACATCTAACTAATAATATTATCACATACATACACTCATATAGCTACATCTAACTACAAATATTATCACATACATACACTCATATAGCTACATCTAACTAATAATATTATCACATACATACACTCATATAGCTACATCTAACTAATAATATTATCACATACATACACTCATATAGCTACATCTAACTAATAATATTATCACATACATACACTCATATAGCTACATCTAACTAATAATATTATCACATACATACACTCATATAGCTACATCTAACTAATAATAATATCACATACATACACTCATATAGCTACATCTAACTAATAATATTATCACATACATACACTCATATAGCTACATCTAACTAATAATATTATCACATACATACACTCATATAGCTACATCTAACTAATAATATTATCACATACATACACTCATATAGCTACATCTAACTAATAATATTATCACATACATACACTCATATAGCTACATCTAACTAATAATATTATCACATACATACACTCATATAGCTACATCTAACTAATAATATTATCACATACATACACTCATATAGCTACATCTAACTAATAATATTATCACATACATACACTCATATAGCTACATCTAACTAATAATATTATCACATACATACACTCATATAGCTACATCTAACTAATAATATTATCACATACATACACTCATATAGCTACATCTAACTAATAATATTATCACATACATACACTCATATAGCTACATCTAACTAATAATATTATCACATACATACACTCATATAGCTACATCTAACTAATAATATTATCACATACATACACTCATATAGCTACATCTAACTAATAATATTATCACATACATACACTCATATAGCTACATCTAACTACAAATATTATCACATACATACACTCATATAGCTACATCTAACTAATAATATTATCACATACATACACTCATATAGCTACATCTAACTAATAATATTATCACATACATACACTCATATAGCTACATCTAACTAATAATATTATCACATACATACACTCATATAGCTACATCTAACTAATAATATTATCACATACATACACTCATATAGCTACATCTAACTAATAATAATATCACATACATACACTCATATAGCTACATCTAACTAAAAAATTATAACATACAAACACTTCATATAGCTACATCTAACTAATAATATTATCACATACATACTCTCGATATAGCTACATCTAACTAATAATATTATCACATACATACCACTCATATAGCTACATCTAACTAATAATATTATCCACATACATACACTCATATAGCTACATCTAACTAAAATAGTTATCACATACATACACTCATATAGCTACATCTAACTAATAATATTATCACATACATACACTCATATAGCTACATCTAACTAATAATATTATCACATACATACACTCATATAGCTACATCTAACTAATAATATTATCACATACATACACTCATATAGCTACATCTAACTACAAATATTATCACATACATACACTCATATAGCTACATCTAACTAATAATATTATCACATACATACACTCATATCAGCTACATCTAAACTAATAATATTAATCACATACATACACTCATATAAGCTACATCTAACTAAATAATATTATCACATACATACACTCATATAGCTACATCTAACTAATATTATTATCACATACATAACACTCATATAGCTACATCTAACTAATAATATTATCACATACATCACACTCATATAGCTACAACATCTAACTACATAATATTATCACATACATACACTCACTATTGCTACATCTAACTATAATATTATCACATACATTACACTCATATAGCTAACAACTAACTAATATTTATCACATACATACACTCAATAGCTACATCTACTAATAAATATTATCACATACAAACACTCATAAAGCTACATCTAAATTACAAATATTAACACAACATACACTCCTATAGCTACATCTAACTAATATAATATCTCACATAACATACACTCCATGATAGGCTAACATCCCTAACTAATAATATTATCACATACATACACTCATATAGCTACATCTAACTAATAATATTATCACATACATACACTCATATAGCTACATCTAACTAATAATATTATCACATACATACACTCATATAGCTACATCTAACTAATAATATTATCACATACATACACTCATATAGCTACATCTAACTAATAATATTATCACATACATACACTCATATAGCTACATCTAACTAATAATATTATCACATACATACACTCATATAGCTACATCTAACTAATAATATTATCACATACATACACTCATATAGCTACATCTAACTAATAATATTATCACATACATACACTCATATAGCTACATCTAACTAATAATATTATCACATACATACACTCATATAGCTACATCTAACTAATAATATTATCACATACATACACTCATATAGCTACATCTAACTAATAATATTATCACATACATACACTCATATAGCTACATCTAACTAATAATATTATCACATACATACACTCATATAGCTACATCTAACTAATAATATTATCACATACATACACTCATATAGCTACATCTAACTAATAATATTATCACATACATACACTCATATAGCTACATCTAACTAATAATATTATCACATACATACACTCATATAGCTACATCTAACTAATAATATTATCACATACATACACTCATATAGCTACATCTAACTAATAATATTATCACATACATACACTCATATAGCTACATCTAACTAATAATATTATCACATACATACACTCATATAGCTACATCTAACTAATAATATTATCACATACATACACTCATATAGCTACATCTAACTAATAATATTATCACATACATACACTCATATAGCTACATCTAACTAATAATATTATCACATACATACACTCATATAGCTACATCTAACTAATAATATTATCACATACATACACTCATATAGCTACATCTAACTAATAATATTATCACATACATACACTCATATAGCTACATCTAACTAATAATATTATCACATACATACACTCATATAGCTACATCTAACTAATAATATTATCACATACATACACTCATATAGCTACATCTAACTAATAATATTATCACATACATACACTCATATAGCTACATCTAACTAATAATATTATCACATACATACACTCATATAGCTACATCTAACTAATAATATTATCACATACATACACTCATATAGCTACATCTAACTAATAATATTATCACATACATACACTCATATAGCTACATCTAACTAATAATATTATCACATACATACACTCATATAGCTACATCTAACTAATAATATTATCACATACATACACTCATATAGCTACATCTAACTAATAATATTATCACATACATACACTCATATAGCTACATCTAACTAATAATATTATCACATACATACACTCATATAGCTACATCTAACTAATAATATTATCACATACATACACTCATATAGCTACATCTAACTAATAATATTATCACATACATACACTCATATAGCTACATCTAACTAATAATATTATCACATACATACACTCATATAGCTACATCTAACTAATAATATTATCACATACATACACTCATATAGCTACATCTAACTAATAATATTATCACATACATACACTCATATAGCTACATCTAACTAATAATATTATCACATACATACACTCATATAGCTACATCTAACTAATAATATTATCACATACATACACTCATATAGCTACATCTAACTAATAATATTATCACATACATACACTCATATAGCTACATCTAACTAATAATATTATCACATACATACACTCATATAGCTACATCTAACTAATAATATTATCACATACATACACTCATATAGCTACATCTAACTAATAATATTATCACATACATACACTCATATAGCTACATCTAACTAATAATATTATCACATACATACACTCATATAGCTACATCTAACTAATAATATTATCACATACATACACTCAAATAGCTACATCTAACTAATAATATTATCACATACATACACTCATATAGCTACATCTAACTAATAATATTATCACATACATACACTCATATAGCTACATCTAACTAATAATATTATCACATACATACACTCATATAGCTACATCTAACTAATAATATTATCACATACATACACTCATATAGCTACATCTAACTAATAATATTATCACATACATACACTCATATAGCTACATCTAACTAATAATATTATCACATACATACACTCATATAGCTACATCTAACTAATAATATTATCACATACATACACTCATATAGCTACATCTAACTAATAATATTATCACATACATACACTCATATAGCTACATCTAACTAATAATATTATCACATACATACACTCATATAGCTACATCTAACTAATAATATTATCACATACATACACTCATATAGCTACATCTAACTAATAATATTATCACATACATACACTCATATAGCTACATCTAACTAATAATATTATCACATACATACACTCATATAGCTACATCTAACTAATAATATTATCACATACATACACTCATATAGCTACATCTAACTAATAATATTATCACATACATACACTCATATAGCTACATCTAACTAATAATATTATCACATACATACACTCATATAGCTACATCTAACTAATAATATTATCACATACATACACTCATATAGCTACATCTAACTAATAATATTATCACATACATACACTCATATAGCTACATCTAACTAATAATATTATCACATACATACACTCATATAGCTACATCTAACTAATAATATTATCACATACATACACTCATATAGCTACATCTAACTAATAATATTATCACATACATACACTCAAATAGCTACATCTAACTAATAATATTATCACATACATACACTCATATAGCTACATCTAACTAATAATATTATCACATACATACACTCATATAGCTACATCTAACTAATAATATTATCACATACATACACTCATATAGCTACATCTAACTAATAATATTATCACATACATACACTCATATAGCTACATCTAACTATTAATATTATCACATACATACACTCATATAGCTACATCTAACTAATAATATTATCACATACATACACTCATATAGCTACATCTAACTAATAATATTATCACATACATACACTCATATAGCTACATCTAACTAATAATATTATCACATACATACACTCATATAGCTACATCTAACTAATAATATTATCACATACATACACTCATATAGCTACATCTAACTAATAATATTATCACATACATACACTCATATAGCTACATCTAACTAATAATATTATCACATACATACACTCATATAGCTACATCTAACTAATAATATTATCACATACATACACTCATATAGCTACATCTAACTAATAATATTATCACATACATACACTCATATAGCTACATCTAACTAATAATATTATCACATACATACACTCATATAGCTACATCTAACTAATAATATTATCACATACATACACTCATATAGCTACATCTAACTAATAATATTATCACTTACATACACTCATATAGCTACATCTAACTAATAATATTATCACATACATACACTCATATAGCTACATCTAACTAATAATATTATCACATACATACACTCATATAGCTACATCTAACTAATAATATTATCACATACATACACTCATATAGCTACATCTAACTAATAATATTATCACATACATACACTCATATAGCTACATCTAACTAATAATATTATCACATACATACACTCATATAGCTACATCTAACTAATAATATTATCACATACATACACTCATATAGCTACATCTAACTAATAATATTATCACATACATACACTCATATAGCTACATCTAACTAATAATATTATCACACTACATACACTCATATAGCTACATCTAACTAATAATATTATCACATACATACACTCATATAGCTACATCTAACTAATAATATTATCACATACATACACTCATATAGCTACATCTAACTAATAATATTATCACATACATACACTCATATAGCTACATCTAACTAATAATATTATCACATACATACACTCATATAGCTACATCTAACTAATAATATTATCACATACATACACTCATATAGCTACATCTAACTAATAATATTATCACATACATACACTCATATAGCTACATCTAACTAATAATATTATCACATACATACACTCATATAGCTACATCTAACTAATAATATTATCACATACATCACTCATATAGCTACATCTAACTAATAATATTATCACATACATACACTCATATAGCTACATCTAACTAATATATTATCACATACATACACTCATATAGCTCATCTAACTAATAATATTATCACATACATACACTCATATAGCTACATCTAACTAAGTACCTATATCACCATACATAAACTCATATAGCAACATGCTAAATAAACAAATATATCACATACATACACTCATATAGCTACATCTAACTAATAATATTATCACATACATACACTCATATAGCTACATCTAACTAATAATATTATCACATACATACACTCATATAGCTACATCTAACTAATAATATTATCACATACATACACTCATATAGCTACATCTAACTAATAATATTATCACATACATACACTCATATAGCTACATCTAACTAATAATATTATCACATACATACACTCATATAGCTACATCTAACTAATAATATTATCACATACATACACTCATATAGCTACATCTAACTAATAATATTATCACATACATACACTCATATAGCTACATCTAACTAATAATATTATCACATACATACACTCATATAGCTACATCTAACTAATAATATTATCACATACATACACTCATATAGCTACATCTAACTAATAATATTATCACATACATACACTCATATAGCTACATCTAACTAATAATATTATCACATACATACACTCATATAGCTACATCTAACTAATAATATTATCACATACATACACTCATATAGCTACATCTAACTAATAATATTATCACATACATACACTCATATAGCTACATCTAACTAATAATATTATCACATACATACACTCATATAGCTACATCTAACTAATAATATTATCACATACATACACTCATATAGCTACATCTAACTAATAATATTATCACATACATACACTCATATAGCTACATCTAACTAATAATATTATCACATACATACACTCATATAGCTACATCTAACTAATAATATTATCACATACATACACTCATATAGCTACATCTAACTAATAATATTATCACATACATACACTCATATAGCTACATCTAACTAATAATATTATCACATACATACACTCATATAGCTACATCTAACTAATAATATTATCACATACATACACTCATATAGCTACATCTAACTAATAATATTATCACATACATACACTCATATAGCTACATCTAACTAATAATATTATCACATACATACACTCATATAGCTACATCTAACTAATAATATTATCACATACATACACTCATATAGCTACATCTAACTAATAATATTATCACATACATACACTCATATAGCTACATCTAACTAATAATATTATCACATACATACACTCATATAGCTACATCTAACTAATAATATTATCACATACATACACTCATATAGCTACATCTAACTAATAATATTATCACATACATACACTCATATAGCTACATCTAACTAATAATATTATCACATACATACACTCATATAGCTACATCTAACTAATAATATTATCACATACATACACTCATATAGCTACATCTAACTAATAATATTATCACATACATACACTCATATAGCTACATCTAACTAATAATATTATCACATACATACACTCATATAGCTACATCTAACTAATAATATTATCACATACATACACTCATATAGCTACATCTAACTAATAATATTATCACATACACTCATATAGCTACATCTAACTAATAATATTATCACATACATACACTCATATAGCTACATCTAACTAATAATATTATCACATACATACACTCATATAGCTACATCTAACTAATAATATTATCACATACATACACTCATATAGCTACATCTAACTAATAATATTATCACATACATACACTCATATAGCTACATCTAACTACAAATATTATCACATACATACACTCATATAGCTACATCTAACTAATAATATTATCACATACATACACTCATATAGCTACATCTAACTAATAATATTATCACATACATACACTCATATAGCTACATCTAACTAATAATATTATCACATACATACACTCATATAGCTACATCTAACTAATAATATTATCACATACATACACTCATATAGCTACATCTAACTAATAATATTATCACATACATACACTCATATAGCTACATCTAACTAATAATATTATCACATACATACACTCATATAGCTACATCTAACTAATAATATTATCACATACATACACTCATATAGCTACATCTAACTAATAATATTATCACATACATACACTCATATAGCTACATCTAACTAATAATATTATCACATACATACACTCATATAGCTACATCTAACTAATAATATTATCACATACATACACTCATATAGCTACATCTAACTAATAATATTATCACATACATACACTCATATAGCTACATCTAACTAATAATATTATCACATACATACACTCATATAGCTACATCTAACTAATAATATTATCACATACATACACTCATATAGCTACATCTAACTAATAATATTATCACATACATACACTCATATAGCTACATCTAACTAATAATATTATCACATACATACACTCATATAGCTACATCTAACTAATAATATTATCACATACATACACTCATATAGCTACATCTAACTAATAATATTATCACATACATACACTCATATAGCTACATCTAACTAATAATATTATCACATACATACACTCATATAGCTACATCTAACTAATAATATTATCACATACATACACTCATATAGCTACATCTAACTAATAATATTATCACATACATACACTCATATAGCTACATCTAACTAATAATATTATCACATACATACACTCATATAGCTACATCTAACTAATAATATTATCACATACATACACTCATATAGCTACATCTAACTAATAATATTATCACATACATACACTCATATAGCTACATCTAACTAATAATATTATCACATACATACACTCATATAGCTACATCTAACTAATAATATTATCACATACATACACTCATATAGCTACATCTAACTAATAATATTATCACATACATACACTCATATAGCTACATCTAACTAATAATATTATCACATACATACACTCATATAGCTACATCTAACTAATAATATTATCACATACATACACTCATATAGCTACATCTAACTAATAATATTATCACATACATACACTCATATAGCTACATCTAACTAATAATATTATCACATACATACACTCATATAGCTACATCTAACTAATAATATTATCACATACATACACTCATATAGCTACATCTAACTAATAATATTATCACATACATACACTCATATAGCTACATCTAACTAATAATATTATCACATACATACACTCATATAGCTACATCTAACTAATAATATTATCACATACATACACTCATATAGCTACATCTAACTAATAATATTATCACATACATACACTCATATAGCTACATCTAACTAATAATATTATCACATACATACACTCATATAGCTACATCTAACTAATAATATTATCACATACATACACTCATATAGCTACATCTAACTAATAATATTATCACATACATACACTCATATAGCTACATCTAACTAATAATATTATCACATACATACACTCATATAGCTACATCTAACTAATAATATTATCACATACATACACTCATATAGCTACATCTAACTAATAATATTATCACATACATACACTCATATAGCTACATCTAACTAATAATATTATCACATACATACACTCATATAGCTACATCTAACTAATAATATTATCACATACATACACTCATATAGCTACATCTAACTAATAATATTATCACATACATACACTCATATAGCTACATCTAACTAATAATATTATCACATACATACACTCATATAGCTACATCTAACTAATAATATTATCACATACATACACTCATATAGCTACATCTAACTAATAATATTATCACATACATACACTCATATAGCTACATCTAACTAATAATATTATCACATACATACACTCATATAGCTACATCTAACTAATAATATTATCACATACATACACTCATATAGCTACATCTAACTAATAATATTATCACATACATACACTCATATAGCTACATCTAACTAATAATATTATCACATACATACACTCATATAGCTACATCTAACTAATAATATTATCACATACATACACTCATATAGCTACATCTAACTAATAATATTATCACATACATACACTCATATAGCTACATCTAACTAATAATATTATCACATACATACACTCATATAGCTACATCTAACTAATAATATTATCACATACATACACTCATATAGCTACATCTAACTAATAATATTATCACATACATACACTCATATAGCTACATCTAACTAATAATATTATCACATACATACACTCATATAGCTACATCTAACTAATAATATTATCACATACATACACTCATATAGCTACATCTAACTAATAATATTATCACATACATACACTCATATAGCTACATCTAACTAATAATATTATCACATACATACACTCATATAGCTACATCTAACTAATAATATTATCACATACATACACTCATATAGCTACATCTAACTAATAATATTATCACATACATACACTCATATAGCTACATCTAACTAATAATATTATCACATACATACACTCATATAGCTACATCTAACTAATAATATTATCACATACATACACTCATATAGCTACATCTAACTAATAATATTATCACATACATACACTCATATAGCTACATCTAACTAATAATATTATCACATACATACACTCATATAGCTACATCTAACTAATAATATTATCACATACATACACTCATATAGCTACATCTAACTAATAATATTATCACATACATACACTCATATAGCTACATCTAACTAATAATATTATCACATACATACACTCATATAGCTACATCTAACTAATAATATTATCACATACATACACTCATATAGCTACATCTAACTAATAATATTATCACATACATACACTCATATAGCTACATCTAACTAATAATATTATCACATACATACACTCATATAGCTACATCTAACTAATAATATTATCACATACATACACTCATATAGCTACATCTAACTAATAATATTATCACATACATACACTCATATAGCTACATCTAACTAATAATATTATCACATACATACACTCATATAGCTACATCTAACTAATAATATTATCACATACATACACTCATATAGCTACATCTAACTAATAATATTATCACATACATACACTCATATAGCTACATCTAACTAATAATATTATCACATACATACACTCATATAGCTACATCTAACTAATAATATTATCACATACATACACTCATATAGCTACATCTAACTAATAATATTATCACATACATACACTCATATAGCTACATCTAACTAATAATATTATCACATACATACACTCATATAGCTACATCTAACTAATAATATTATCACATACATACACTCATATAGCTACATCTAACTAATAATATTATCACATACATACACTCATATAGCTACATCTAACTAATAATATTATCACATACATACACTCATATAGCTACATCTAACTAATAATATTATCACATACATACACTCATATAGCTACATCTAACTAATAATATTATCACATACATACACTCATATAGCTACATCTAACTAATAATATTATCACCATACATACCACTCATATAGCTACATCTAACTAATAATATTATCACATACATACACTCATATAGCTACATCTAACTAATAATATTATCACATACATACACTCATATAGCTACATCTAACTAATAATATTATCACATACATACACTCATATGCTACATCTAAACTAATAATACCTCTATCACATACAACATTTACAACTCATATAGCTACATCTAACTAATAATATTATCACATACATACACTCATATAGCTACATCTAACTAATAATATTACCCACATACATACACTCATATAGCTACATCTAACTAATAATATTATCACATACATACACTCATATAGCTACATCTAACTAATAATATTATCACATACATACACTCATATAGCTACATCTAACTAATAATATTATCACATACATACACTCATATAGCTACATCTAACTAATATTTTTATCACATACATACACTCATATAGCTACATCTAACTAATAATATTATCACATACATACACTCATATAGCTACATCTAACTAATAATATTATCACATACATACACTCATATAGCTACATCTAACTAATAATATTATCACATACATACACTCATATAGCTACATCTAACTAATAATATTATCACAAACATACACTCATATAGCTACATCTAACTAATAATATTATCACATACATACACTCATATAGCTACATCTAACTAATAATATTATCACATACATACACTCATATAGCTACATCTAACTAATAATATTATCACATACATACACTCATATAGCTACATCTAACTAATAATATTATCACATACATACACTCATATAGCTACATCTAACTTAATAACTATTATCACTTATACAATACACTCATATAGCTACATCCTTAACTAAATTATATTATCACTACTACACTCAGTATAGCTACATCTAACTAATTAAATATTAATCAATACACATTACACTCTTATAGTCTACATCTAACTAATCATACATCACTTATAGCTACATCTACTAAACACATACAACTCATATAGCTACATCTAACTAATAATATTAATCACATACATACAGCTCATATAGCTACATCTAACTAATAATATTATCACATACATACAACTCATATAGCCTACATCTAACTAATAATATTATCACATACATACACCTCATATAGGCTACATCTAACTAATAATATTAATCACATACATACACTCATATAGCTACATCTAACTACAAAATATTATCACATACATACCACTCATATAGCTACATCTAACTAATAATATTAATCACATACATACACTCATATAGCTACATCTAACTAATAATATTATCACATACATACACTCATATAGCTACATCTAACTAATAATTATTATCACATACATACACTCATATAGCTACATCTAACTAATAATATTATCAACATACATACACTCATATAGCTACATCTAACTAATAATATTATCACATACATACACTCATATAGCTACATCTAACTAATAATATTATCACATACATACACTCATATAGCTACATCTAACTAATAATATTATCACATACATACACTCATATAGCTACATCTAACTAATAATATTATCACAAACATACACTCATATAGGCTACTTCTAACTAATAATATTATCACATACATACACTCATATAGCTACATCTAACTAATAATATTATCACATACATACACTCATATAGCTACATCTAACTAATAATATTATCACATACATACACTCATATAGCTACATCTAACTAATAATATTATCACATACCTACACTCATATAGCTACATCTAACTAATAATATTATCACATACATACACTCATATAGCTACATCTAACTAATAATATTATCACATACATACACTCATATAGCTACATCTAACTAATAATATTATCACATACATACACTCATATAGCTACATCTAACTAATAATATTATCACATACATACACTCATATAGCTACATCTAACTAATAATATTATCACATACATACACTCATATAGCTACATCTAACTAATAATTTTATCACATACATACACTCATATAGCTACATCTAACTAATAATATTATCACATACATACACTCATATAGGCTACATCTAAACTAATAATATTATCACATACAATACACTCATATAGCTACATCTAACTAATAATATTATCACATACATACACTCATATAGCTACATCTAACTAATAATATTATCACATACATACACTCATATAGCTACATCTAACTAATAATATTATCACATACATACACTCATATAGCTACATCTAACTAATAATATTATCACATACATACACTCATATAGCTACATCTAACTAATAATATTATCACATACATACACTCATATAGCTACATCTAACTAATAATATTATCACATACATACACTCATATAGCTACATCTAACTAATAATATTATCACATACATACACTCATATAGCTACATCTAACTAATAATATTATCACATACATACACTCATATAGCTACATCTAACTAATAATATTATCACATACATACACTCATATAGCTACATCTAACTAATAATATTATCACATACATACACTCATATAGCTACATCTAACTAATAATATTATCACATACATACACTCATATAGCTACATCTAACTATTAATATTATCACATACATACACTCATATAGCTACATCTAACTAATAATATTATCACATACATACACTCATATAGCTACATCTAACTAATAATATTATCACATACATACACTCATATAGCTACATCTAACTAATAATATTATCACATACATACACTCATATAGCTACATCTAACTAAAAATATTATCACATACATACACTCATATAGCTACATCTAACTAATAATATTATCACATACATACACTCATATAGCTACATCTAACTAATAATATTATCACATACATACACTCATATAGCTACATCTAACTAATAATATTATCACATACATACACTCATATAGCTACATCTAACTAATAATATTATCACATACATACACTCATATAGCTACATCTAACTAATAATATTATCACATACATACACTCATATAGCTACATCTAACTAATAATATTATCACATACATACACTCATATAGCTACATCTAACTAATAATATTATCACATACATACACTCATATAGCTACATCTAACTACAAATATTATCACATACATACACTCATATAGCTACATCTAACTAATAATATTATCACATACATACACTCATATAGCTACATCTAACTAATAATATTATCACATACATACACTCATATAGCTACATCTAACTAATAATATTATCACATACATACACTCATATAGCTACATCTAACTAATAATATTATCACATACATACACTCATATAGCTACATCTAACTAATAATATTATCACATACATACACTCATATAGCTACATCTAACTAATAATATTATCACATACATACACTCATATAGCTACATCTAACTAATAATATTATCACATACATACACTCATATAGCTACATCTAACTAATAATATTATCACATACATACACTCATATAGCTACATCTAACTAATAATATTATCACATACATACACTCATATAGCTACATCTAACTAATAATATTATCACATACATACACTCATATAGCTACATCTAACTAATATATTATCACATACACTCATATAGCTACATCTAACTAATAATATTATCACATACATACACTCATATAGCTACATCTAACTAATAATATTATCACATACATACACTCATATAGCTACATCTAACTAATAATATTATCACATACATACACTCATATAGCTACATCTAACTAATAATATTATCACATACATACACTCATATAGCTACATCTAACTAATAATATTATCACATACATACACTCATATAGCTACATCTAAATAATAATATTATCACATACATACACTCATATAGCTACATCTAACTAATAATATTATCACAAACATACACTCATATAGCTACATCTAACTAATAATATTATCACATACATACACTCATATAGCTAAATCTAACTAATAATATTATCACATACATACACTCATATAGCTACATCTAACTAATAATATTATCACATACATACACTCATATAGCTACATCTAACTAATAATATTATCACATACATACACTCATATAGCTACATCTAACTAATAATATTATCACATACATACACTCATATAGCTACATCTAACTAATAATATTATCACATACATACACTCATATAGCTACATCTAACTAATAATATTATCACATACATACACTCATATAGCTATATCTAACTAATAATATTATCACATACATACACTCATATAGTACATCTAACTAATAATATTATCACATACATACACTCATATAGCTACATCTAACTAATAATATTATCACATACATACACTCATATAGCTACATCTAACTAATAATATTATCACATACATACACTCATATAGCTACATCTAACTAATAATATTATCACATACATACACTCATATAGCTACATCTAACTAATAATATTATCACATACATACACTCATATAGCTACATCTAACTAATAATATTATCACATACATACACTCATATAGCTACATCTAACTAATAATATTATCACATACATACACTCATCAATGCATAAAAACAATATGCACCACATTACATACACAAAGAAGATTTTGATTACGAAATAAATACGATTCAGCTACTTTTTCACACAAGACCATGACGTCACTCACTTTACGCTCAAAACCAGTCTTGGATATTATTTACACACAAATTTTTCTCCTCCATTGACTTCTATGGGGAAGACATGCTTGTGCACGCAACAGCCAGATTTTCTTAACGCACGCAAAAAGCGTAGCCAAGAAAACTCTAAATACCAGCGTTACAATTGTGAAACTAACTCATGTTTTCCTGCGTTAGTCTAGCTATGACAAATAGATCACAAAATGGCTATTTCCCTATGGTGGACTTATGGAGTTTGCTTATGGGAAATTCACACCAACATTAAATTGTTTGATACGTTTACATTACATCAACTACAAATCACCATCACTAGTAACAAACATTTGGAATAATTACATCAGATTTAAATGGACAGAAAAATAATTGGAACATTTCATTACTCACAAACAGTACACAATTGGAAACACCTCTCATTTACCTTTATTATTGCATTTAATTTATTCAACTCATATGCTTGCAGCAACAGCATATCTACATAGGCTTAACACATGATCAGTCATGGATGCACATACATTACTTTTATCATTCACTCATACATGTGCATTCATATGATGGGGGAAAAACACATTACATTCTCTCTATGAATCATGAAACATAAAATATGGATTTACTGTCCCTTTAACATCATGATTCACTCAGAATATACCATTAGGAATTACGTACAATAAGAACATCATTAGAACCGATTACAGCTGTCACTTTTTGGGAAGGAACAACAATGCCAGACCGCTATATAGAAGTCAGCATATGTGGGAGACAATCACAATATATACGTAGATGTACATAACACGCATCACGCAACCACAAAGCACACATTTATATTTTAATCAGCACACAATAACAATGTAGTAAAATACAACAACACAATGAGGATTTCATAACTAGACAGGCAGGTTGATAATATGATGACGTCATTAGAAGCTTCAACCATACACATTACAGCTTTAGGACTGTACCGCCCCTTTCAGAACTTTAGCACCCAATACTACAATACTACATATACGTAAACGACAGTTTGGAACATCATTATTATGGCGATTTTAAAGGGATGCGTACAAAATATTGTCAGCTCGCAAATCACTTATATATATAATATTATAGATGTCAGCTGGAAGATCTTCAGTATTATTGCGATTTTAAAGGGATGCGTACAATATTGACATCTTGCTTATCACTTATATATACAATACTAGAGATGTCAGTCGGAAGATCTTCACTATTATTGCGATTTTAAAGGGACGCGTACAATATTGACATCTCGCTAATCGGTTTACAACGGTTCAATTTGCACCGTTTTAGAATAACAACCTTTTTTCCCAGTCATGTGACTGCTATTGAAAAGAATTGAGTAGCAGTGCATTTATTAAAATAGCCAGTAGGTGGAGCTGTCCGCTTGTGTTGCAGCAAAGCCAAGCAAGTTGAAATTAATCAGGTTAACCAGACCTGAGCTATCGAGCAGATTTCAAAGAAACAAGATCTTCCTGTCTATAAATCAGTCCAGATTGGAATGCATAGAAAGAACTGTTTGCTGAAAAATGCAAGTGAAGTCTGTGTTGTGTGATTATTTTATTAGGTTTATAATGCTGTTCAAAGTCTTTTAAAGTCTTCATTTCAAAGCTTTAAAAATAATGTATTAGGTGTTACTTATGACAATTTAATTTTGAGAGGGCCTAGAACCTATCTCCCTCACTTCCCATTGACTTACATTATAAACTGGGTTTCAATTTACAACGGTTTCGATTTACAACCATTCCTTCTGGAACCTAACCCTGACGTAAACTGAGGGCTACCTGTACTACAGATGTCAGCCGGAAGATCTTCAGGATTATTGCAATTTTAAAGGGACGCGTACAATATTGACATCTCGCTAATCACTTATATATACAATACTACAGATGTCAGCCGGAAGATCTTCAGTATTATTGCGATTTTAAAGGGACGCGTACAATATTGACATCTCGCAAATCACTTATATATACAATACTACAGATGGCAGCCGGAAGGTCGTCATTATTATTGCGATTTTAAAGGGACGCGTACAATATTGACATCTCGCAAATCACTTATATATACAATATTATAGATATCAGCTGTTACTTTATCGTTTACAAACAATATTGCAGCAACATTGATCGATCATATTCTATGCACATTATACACAACTATGCACTTTCATTCATGTTAGCGTGGACGTGTGCTTTTTACTATAACATCGCGTTTATTAAGTATTTATTACGCATATGAACAAACATTAAGAAGATGCACTGTATATGTTACATTTTACACTTTCACATTGCGATTCATTGGGTGAAAACAAAATTTCAGCAAACACCTAAAAAAAACGCCCACTTTGAAAGCATTCGCGCCACTCACATACAAACAAGTATATACAAATCAGCAATCATTACAAACTCACTACCATTGGACATATTGCACTATAAATCCCCCATATTCTACAAAAGGTTATACAGACTGCGCAAAGGTTAGGGTATATATGCTTTAAGATTTAAGGGGATATTTCTCCTAAATCCCCAGGGGAAAGGACAACAGAGAACAATTAAAATCTAAAGCGCCAGTACAGGCAAAATATACCCAAGAAAAAGAGAGCATGCAATTTATATAAAAAATAATTTATTCTTCAACAAATGTCACAAAAAGAACCTAAAAATAAAAATATGTATAACATGAGATGAAAATCTCCTAGGTATAAATTAAACCTTATACAAGAATTCAGACAATAAAATATGTGATTGGCCAATCTGTATTAAAATGTGAGTAATCTATAAAAGCATTTACACAAGGAAAATTACACATATATTGTAGGTTACTAATGTAAGCAACTAGAACTGTATGTATCAGGATATCAAGCAATTTGTAACACAATATCTATCATCAAATTATCTACTGATAATCTAAGAGTATGTGCGCTAAGTGCATAAACCAAATAGCTTCCGTTAAATATGGCTAAGTCAGCATATCAGTAAAATGTCCACAAAGGTGCAGATGAATATGAGTGATTTACTGGTATCCGTGATTCCTTTAGTGTAGCACAGTGTTTTTTAGTGCTCAAATGGATCCACTAGAAACTACAGGTACCTGTTTAAGTGATCCTTTTAAGTTCAGCTCTTAGAATGGAATGAGCTGTCTTCTTTGTCCGATGTCACCTTTTAGAAGAAAATGCCTCCAAAATAAGACAAGCAGTGTAACTGTTTTTGCTGATCTTGAAGCCGCGCTGTAAACCCCAGCTACAAACACTTCTGTCTCTTGCTCAGTTATCACCTATACCGGTTAGGGCACTGATTAGCTTAGTATTATGGGAGTGTCTGGTTTGAGCTGTGGGGTGCCGGCTCTACAGCTGATCCTTTCTTTTCTTCCTCTTGATGCACACTAGGAGATCCGCTTAAACTATAAATCTCCCAAACAACATGGCCAAAGCATCCCTTGTGATCGACATTGTATCAATTCGCTTCTGTGTTTTTGCATACCTTGTTACTTCTTGTGTTGTGTTTGCTATGCTGTTTGGCTTTGTGCTGCTAAGCTTGGCAAATATGGATAATGATTTGATAGATGCTGCTGCTGGTGCTGCTGCACAAGTAGAGATTCAGAGAATCAGACGGGCTCGGCGGCTCCAAGTGAGACAAAGGGCTCGTTTGGTTAGAAGTCCTTGTGTCTACAGGGTGAGACCCACCTTGGAAAACATGAGTAACTTCGAGGTTTTTGACAAGTATAGGCTCAATCGCGAACAGCTCATTGGCCTTTACGATGTTCTTAGACCTCATCTGGAGCCACGTATACGAATAAGTACTGCTGTACCTGGCATCACTAAGATGCTAAGTTGTATATACGTCCTGGCCTCCGGGAGTTTTCAATCTGGAGAGATGTACATGCATGGCCTGTCTCAAGGTACATTCTCGGTGGTTTTTGATAACTTTCTGGACGCCATGGTACGTGTAAGTAAGCGTTACATAGGATTCCCTCAGAATAATGGTGATTGGAGGCGCCTGAAGAGGGAATTCTTTGCTATCGCTGATTTGCTCAATGTCTTGGGAGCAATAGATTGCACCCACATTGCGCTGTGTACTCCAGCCGATGACTAGCCCTTCCGAAATCGCAAACATTTCCATAGCCTCAACGTGCAGTATGTTTGTGACGCATGGATGCGGATTATGCACGTGTGTGTGAATTTCGGCGGGGCTTGTCATGATGCCCGCATCCTTAGACAGTCGTCCCTGTGGCGGCCGTTTGAGGAAAGAGAGTTTCCCCCTGGGTATCTTGTTGGTGAGTACTTGTGCACAACATGGTTAATTAGTTAGACAATTGCCACTGTAGTCTTAAACTGTTGTTAGTGTAATGTGCAAAATGGGCAGCTATAGGATGCAATTTAACCATTTAATTGTCTTTCCCCAAATGTTTAGTTTTAGCTCCAAACAGATATGTAGCATGTCTTAGCTTGAATGGGCAGATAGAGAATGCAATGTAACCATTTAATTGTCTTTCAACAAATGTCTAGTTTTAATTTTAAACCGATATGTAGCATGTCTTACCTTAAATGGCCAGATAGAGAATGCAATTTAACTATTTTGTTTTTATTTTAGCAAAGGTCTGGTTTTAGCTCCAAACAGATATGTAGCATGTCTTAGCTGAAATGGCCAGATAGAGAATGCAATTTAACCATGACATTGTCTCTTTACGCAAATGTCTAGTTTTAGCTCAAAACAGATATGTAGCATGTCTTAGCTTAAATGCTCAGATAGAGAATGCAATTTAACCATGTCGTTGTCTCTTTACGCAAATGTCTAGTTTTAGCTCAAAACAGATATGTAGCATGTCTTAGCTTAAATGCCCAGATAGAGAATGCAATTTAACCATGACATTGTCTCTTTACGCAAATGTCTAGTTTTAGCTCAAAACAGATATGTAGCATGTCTTAGCTTAAATGCCCAGATAGAGAATGCAATTTAACCATGACATTGTCTCTTTACGCAAATGTCTAGTTTTAGCTCAAAACAGATATGTAGCATGTCTTAGCTTAAATGCCCAGATAGAGAATGCAATTTAACCATGTCATTGTCTCTTTCCGCAAATGTCTAGTTTTAGTTCAAAACAGATATGTAGCATGTCTTAGCTTAAATGCCCAGATAGAGAATGCAATTTAACCATGACATTGTCTCTTTACGCAAATGTCTAGTTTTAGCTCAAAACAGATATGTAGCATGTCTTACCTTAAATGGACAGATAGAATATGCCATTTAACCTTTTTTTAATATTTTTAGCAAAGGTCTGGTTTATGCGAAATACGCATATGTAGCATGTCTAAGCTTAAATGGGCAGATAGAGAATGCGATTTAAACATATATTTTTTTAATGAAAATGTTTAGTTTAGGGGATTTTCGTGTACACAAATGAAAAGTATTTTAATATAATAATTATAAATAAAATAGTAATATTTGTCATTTTGTTATGTTCATAATTTATAGGTGGTTCTGGTTACATGAGCCGGCCTTGGCTCATTACGCCATTGCGTAACCCCACTGATGAGGCCCAGGAGCGCTATAATAGGGCGCACAAGCGGACTAGGGCTGTAGTCGGGAGGAGCCCTCCAATACAGCCCTAGGAAGGTGGCGAAGATCGTTACAGCCTGCAGCGTCCTGCATAATATTGCACAGCGGGCTGGGATGCTGCAGGCCGTCCAGATGCCCCGACACCTCCTCCAAGATGAGGAGGATGACCCTGTTCTAGAGGGGCCATTCTGGGACGAGGGGCTCAATGTCAGAGCAGAAATCATCAACCTCCACTTCAGACGGTAAATAATAGAAGTTAGAGTGAATTATAGGGAAATGACAAGTAGAGAATTGTTCATCAAATGTTTAAAATGTTTTAATTTATTACTATAGGTGATGCTCTGGTCATTGGGTCATGTAACGACTTTGCCACCTGGTTTTTAAAGACAACATCAGCTGGTAAGTTTTAATAATGTATGGACTGTGGCTGGCAGGAATTTGGCACAAACATACATCATATGGCATACATTATACAAACTAGTATTTAGTTTACACATAATGTTACACCAGATAGGAGTGGTGGACTGGCACTGAGGATGGAAGTAGGCACAGTATATGCTGGCAGCCTGACACACAGGCTGGCACTAATGGCAGCCAGGCTGGCCTGGCAACTAAAATTAAATAACACTAGAAGAGGGCTGATGTAAAAAAAAAATTATTTTTTTTTTACACTAATGTTACACCAGATATAAGTGGTGGAAAAAAGAGCTATTAATCACACTATATGATGTGGGCCTGACACACAGGCCTGATGGAAAATGAAATTAGATTACACTAGCAAAATGATTTAAAAGTTTTTTTTTTTAAATTTACAATAATGTTAAGCAGATATGAGTGGTGGCTGGGACAGAGCAATTAACCACAGTATATGCTGTGTGAGACTGACACACAGGCCTGATAGAAAATGAAATTAGATTACACTAGCAAAAGGATTTTAAAGTTTTTTAAAAAAAATTTACACTAATGATTGTTAAGCAGATTTCAGTGGTGGCACAGAGCAATTAACCACAGTCTATGCTGTGTGAGCCTGACACAGAGGCCTGATAGAAAATGAAATTAGATTACACTAGCAAAATGATTTAAAAGTTTTTTTTGTTTAAATTTACACTAATGATTGTTAAGCAGATATGAATGGTGGCTGGCACAGAGCTATTAACCACAGTATATGCTGTGTGAGCCTGAGACACAGGCCTGATAGAAAATTAAATTAGATTACACTAGCAAAATAATTTAAAAGGTTTTTTTTAAAATTTACAATAATGTTAAGCAGATATGAGTGGTGGCTGCTGGCACAGCAATTAACCACAGTATATGCTGTGTAAGCCTGACACACAGGCCTGATAGAAAATGGCATTAGATTACACTAGCAAAATGATTTAAAAGTTTTGTTGTTTAAATTTACACTAATGTTAAGCAGATATGAGTGGTGGCTGGCACAGAGCAATTAACCACAGTATATGCTGTGTGAGCCTGAGACACAGGCCTGATAGAAAATGAAATTAGATTACACTAGCAAAATGATTTAATTTTTTTTTTAAATTTACAATAATGTTAAGCAGATATGAGTGGTGGCTGGCACCGAGCAATTAACCACAGTATATGCTGTGTGAGCCTGAGAATGATAGAAAATGAAATTAGATTACACTAGCAAAATTATTTAAAAGTTTTTTTTTAAAATTTACAATAATGTTAAGCAGATATGAGTGGTGGCTGCTTGCACAGCAATTAACCACAGTATATGCTGTGTAAGCCTGACACACAGGCCTGATAGAAAATGAAATTAGATTACACTAGCAAAATGATTTAAAAGTTTTGTTGTTTAAATTTACACTAATGTTAAGCACATATGAGTGGTGGCTGGCACAGAGCAATTAACCACAGTATATGATGTGTGAGCCTGAGACACAGGCCTGATAGAAAATGAAATTAGATTACACTAGCAAAATGATTTAAAAGTTTTGTTGTTTAAATTTACACTAATGTTAAGCACATATGAGTGGTGGCTGGCACAGAGCAATTAACCACAGTATATGCTGTGTGAGCCTGAGACACAGACCTGATAGAAAATGAAATTAGATTACCCTAGCAAAATTATTATTATTTTTTTTTAAATTTACAATAATGTTAAGCAGATATGAATGGTGGCTGCTGGAACAGCAATTAACCACAGTATATGCTGTGTGAGCCTGACACACAGGCCTGATAGAAAATGAAATTAGATTACACTAGCAAAATGATTTAAAAGTTTTGATGTTTAAATTTACAATAATGTTAAGCAGATATGAGTGGTGTCTGGCACAGAGCAATTAACCACAGTATATGCTGTATGAGCCTGACACACAGGCCTGATAGAAAATGAAATTAGATTACACTAGCAAAATGATGTAAAAGTTTTGTTGTTTAAATTTACAATAATGTTACACCAGATATCAGTGGTGGCACAGAGCAATTAACCACAGTATATGATGTGGGCCTGACACAGAGGCCTGATAGAAAATGAAATTAGATTACACTAGCAAAATTATTTAAAAGTTTTGTTGTTTAAATTTACAATAATGTTAAGCAGATATGAGTGGTGGCTGGCACAGCAATTAACCACAGTATATGCTGTGTGAGCCTGAGACACAGGCCTGATAGAAAATGAAATTAGATTACACTAGCAAAATGATTTAAAAGTTTTGTTGATTAAATTTACACTAATGTTAAGCAGATATCAGTGGTGGCACTAATCACAGTATATGCTGTGAGCCTCACACACAGGCTGAAAGCCAGGCAAATGCAAATAAAAATACAAAGAAAAAAAATGACTGAAGTTCTAGCCCTAAAAAGGGCTTTTTGGGGTGCTGTCCTTACAGCAGAGATTAGATGAGTCCTTCAGGACTGTAGTGGACACTAAATACACTAGCCTAGCTATCTATTTCCCTATAATGTCAGCAGCAGCAACACTAAAGCTCCTCTCACTAAGAAAGCAAGATCGTAATGAATCTAAAATGGCTGCTGCCCAGGAGCTGGGAGGGTTTGTGAGGGAGTGTCTGCTGCTGATTGGCTCAAATGTGTCAGAAGGCTGTGAGATACAGGGTCAAAGTTTCCTCAATGATGACGAATAGGGGCGGATCGAACATCGCATATGTTCGCTCGCAGCGGCGAACGCGCTATGTTCGCCGGGAACTGTTCTCCGGCGAACTGTTCGAGACATCACTACTGAGCATGTTGCAGGGTCATGGGATGTGTACCCAGTCTGGTATGAGAGTGCAGTTCCCTTCCTTGTTTTGTATATGTCTAGGGTGATTACATATGCCTGTGCACCCTTCCCTTGTTCCCAGTTTGTTTGGATTTGAAAGCTTGCATCGTGTGGCTGTTTTAGGGTCCCAGGTATTGGAAAGGACCTTGACGAGGTACCTGGGCTTGTCCCATTTGGCCAGATGCGGTGACTAACCTTTCCATTTTTGCTTTTAAATCTTAGCTGAGAGCTTGTAAGTGAGTGTTGGGTTTTCTCTGTGTGTTGTATTAATTTGTTTTGTAATTTTCCCTATGGTTCTTGCACCCAGACCTGTCTGGGGTTAACTGCCTGTGACTCTGGGGACAGCACAGCTTCCTGTGAGTGACAGTGGCACCCAGGGCTGAGCATGTTGCAGGGTCATGGGATGTGTACCCAGTCCGGTATGAGAGTTCAGTTCCCTTCCGTGTTTTGTATATGTCTAGGGTGATTACATATTCCTGTGCACCCTTCCCTTGTTTTCAGTTTGTTTGGATTTGAAAGCTTGCATTGTGTGGCTGTTTTAGGGTCTCAGGTATTGGAAAGGACCTTGACGTGGTACCTGAGCTTGTCCCATTTGGCCAGATGCGGTGACTAACCTTTCCATTTTTGCTTTTAAATCTTAGCTGAGAGCTTGTAAGTGAGTGCTGGGTTTTCTCTGTGTGTTGTATTAATTTGTTTTGTAATTTTCCCTATGGTTCTTGCACCCAGGCCTGTCTGGGGTTAACTGCTTGTGACTCTGGGGACAGCACAGCTTCCTGTGAGTGACAGTGGCACCCAGGGCTGAGCATGTTGCAGGGTCATGGGATGTGTACCCAGTCCGGTATGAGAGTGCAGTTCCCTTCCGTGTTTTGTATATATATATTATATATTTGGCTAATCAATTCCAAATAATTCATTCATTCAGAAAAATTGACTTGAAACTCATGTCCAGTCCTCCCCCATTCAGTATGCAAAGTTAAAATGCATCCAAGTGAAGACAATTAAACAACAGAACCAGTCATGAAAGAGTGGTGTCTATTGTGAATATAGCAAATAAATGCTTGTATTTGAACCAATGCTGATCGAGTTCATAACCCACAAAAGTAATAACAAGCCATGATGCAGGGGTCCGCTCTGCGTATTAACCCGTAGCAAGCAATAATGTGAGAGAACTGGAACAGCAATACATTTGCGCTATAACTCTTTCCACTCACTTTATTGAGTATCATAATCAGGATGTTACAACTTTTAAATAGCAGGGCATTGAACAAATTGGCACACCACCAAGAGGTGGAGACAAGTTGTCTATTTTAAGTAAACAAGAAATCTATTGGATTTTCAAAACAAAGTGCCTTTTACCTTATGGTTATAACTCAGAGTATGACGTCATAAACTACTGGCAAAAATAGACCATTGTATCAAAATAACTTTCAATTTCTTGTCTCTCTGTAATTAAGTTGCTATACTAATTGTAGGATTGAGTACTAGATATAAATAAATACAATAAAATATATATATATTCCCCTCTAGTTGCCCAATATCTAGCCAACAATTACTAGAATGTTGATGATTTTTTACATCTTTTATCCATGAATATATTAGATTATTTATTTATGTTTGATGGATCTCTTTTGACCATTAATTATTATTTGATAATGGTCTATTTGTGGATAATGATCTTTAATATAAACTGCTGTTTATTGAATTTCATTTTGTATAATTGTCTTTATAAACATTATTATTCTTGTATATTTCAATTCACACATGTTGAAATTTTGGTTAGACATGGGTTGAGGAAATTGTATATATATATATAAAGAGTTATTTTTTACAATGTATTCATATTTCTGCCTGATCCCAAAGGGTGTTTTCTTATTAATATGCAGTATATATATACATATTAAGCTTCCATTTTTAACATGTATCATATATCTTCATTTATTTGTTAGCATATACAATGCTTACTATCTGCGCAAAATGTCAATATGGTATGTATAGGGTTAAGTTTGAAGACTGCTTGTTTTTAAACCAATGAACATTTGCAGGCCCATTTATCAAGCTCCGTACGGAGCTTGAAGGGCCGTGTTTCTGGCGAGTCTTCAGACTCGCCAGAAACACAAGTTATGAAGCAGCGGTCTAAAGACCGCTGCTTCATAACCCTGTCCGCCTGCTCTGAGCAGGCGGACAGGAATCGCCGGAAATCAACCCGATCGAATACGATCGGGTTGATTGACACCCCCTGCTGGCGGCCGATTGGCCGCGAGTCAGCAGGGGGCCAGCGTTGCACCAGCAGCTCTTGTGAGCTGCTGGTGCAATGTTAAATGCGGAGAGCGTATTGCTCTCCGCATTTAGCAAGGTCTTGCGGACCTGATCCGCAGTGTCGGATCAGGTCCGCAAGCCCTTTGATAAATGGGCCCCGAAGTGTTAGACTTAAAAGGGTGCACCCCTTAACAGGTGCTATTCTATGATTACGGTCAATACGACCGAAACCGGTCAGAAGTTTTTTTGTCCTCACTAAACCCCGTGTTGTTGTATGCTGTTTCATACAATTTTAAGGAATAAAATTACAACCTTTTTCAACAAACTCGTTCTGGAATATCTTCTTTTTTGCATTTCTACTGTGGATTGTGGGGAATCCACTTCTTTCCCTTAAAGAACGAGAATTTATAAGTCTATGGGACACCTAAAACCTCCTCCAGGACTTGCGCTATATTTGTGGCCTGGGAACAGCGGTATAGTTTCTTTACTCCCCACTGCATAAGGATTACCTTTTGGAATTGGATATCTGTTGTTCAATACATGAGAAGAATCTTCAAAAGCGGGATTGCACCATCTGAGTGGTTGTTGAATCCCCCAGCTGACGGTGACGTCATCAAGAACACAAGCCGGTCGGGCTGAGGATTGGCCTGCTCCTGAACACGTGGTACGCCACACAGAGCTAGCACGAGAAGAAGGTTTACACCGCTTGTGCCAGAATGCTTCACTAGGAGACCGGCTTATTTCTGCCTGAGACGCTACATTCCTCTTCATGGTGGGTGAGTGAACCAACCGCTAGTTCCTTCAGCTCCACACTTTAGCGCAAATGTATTGCTGTTCCAGTTCTTTCACTGCATAGACTCACATTATTGCTTGCTACGGGTTAATACGCAGAGCGGACCCCTGCATCATGGCTTGTTATTACTTTTGTGGGTTATGAACTCGATCAGCATTGGTTCAAATACAAGCATTTATTTGCTATATTCACAATAGACACCACTCTTTCATGACTGGTTCGCCAGTCTATTTGTTTATTGATTTCCCCTCACCGGTGTCTTTTTGGGAATACTAACTGGATAAGGAGAAGATTTGTTAAAGGACATTCATTTTGGCTTATTCAATTTTCCCATGGACTTTGTATTTGTTTTTGTATTTGTGATTACACAGAATAAGCTTTATTTATAGCTATAAAGTGTGCACGAAATTCCTTAAAGTGTGACAGACACATACGCCATGGAGAATACATATTCATTTAAAGACATAGATGAAGATAATCTGGACTGTTTAAATCTGGAAGATGTCTTTAATTGTGATTCTCCTAATGTTAAATTAGGAGACTTATTTCAGGACTATGAGTACCTCAAATTAAAAGAACAAAAGTTAAAATGGGATAAGTGGATTTTATCAAAATATTTGGCGCTTAAGATGATTCCCAGAGGCCTTAGGCTTAATAAATTTCCTACGTATGATGTAAAGGATGAATCTTTTATAGCCAGATGGAATCAAGCCCTTTCTGATTGCTCATTTAAATTGATATCTTTACTAATTGAATATAAGGATGCATTATTGTGTGATGTTAAAAGTAAGATTACCAATATTGAGAATGAAATGTCTAGATTTACCAATTGTGATATTTACATCAAATTTGAACAGATTTTTAAACACACCATTGAAGAATCTAAAAAATTGGTTATACAGACAAAACACACAAAATTTATCAGAGACCAAAAAGATTATTCTTTAGGTATTGTGTATGTTTGGAGACGCAAACAAAGAAACAAATCTTGGTTTAACCAAGAAGAAGGTGATAATCCAATATCCAAGAGTAAGAAAAACAAGAATAGGAGAAGGCGTTATAACAGACGCAATAATCAATCAGATAGAGAAGGGAACATTAATTCCACAGATATTCCGAAAAAGGTTACTTTTTCAGATTCTGAGAATGAGTGCAGTGATGAGGATAGATTTGCATCAAGCTTTGAATATGTTTCAGGAGATGATGCAAATTCTAGTACAGAAAAGGATGAGATCCCAGACACATCAGCAGCAACATGTGTAGTAACTACTATACAAAAAGGTATTCTCAAGGTAGACCTAAAGCCAATGGCATTGCCTCTAATCAAGCCCAATTACATAGAACCACCCCCCAGGTTTTTTCCGAGGACCCCAAACAATTCCAGGGAGGGGGAGTCAGGGAAAGTATAGACACAATAAAGACAAACAAAGGACAGACAGAACAAACGAGATACACTCTGAGAGGGAAAAATGCCAAAGTGAAGAAATACCAATAAATATGGTTATTAATATTTCTAATTATACATTATCTGATTTAGAAATTAAAGTACTTAATCTAGGCCTAGGTTTTGTTCCATCAAGGAAATTCAATCTTTTCCAAACTATACTTGACCTAAATAAACTAATCAGAGATTTAACATTAATAAAGTTTTTCAAGACTAATAATGAGTCTAGTGTTGATAACTTGGTACTTCCCCAGGAACATCCTAGAACAAATCAACATCTTTCCTTTGCTGATTCTTGCACTCTAATTGATCTTGAAGATCTAAGCAGTACTAATCAGGGAGATGAGACTCTGCAGGCTAGCAAAGTTAAATCTAAAATGAAGAATACATCGACCTTTTACCCAACTAAAACAAGAGGTAAAATATTGGACGTTTTCCATGAAAGAGTGGTGGATGATCTAACTGATCTATCTAACTCTGCAGAAAAGAGTGTCTCAAATTTGACTATTAAAGAAAGGGAAGCATTATTAAAATTACAAAAGAACAAAGACATTGTAATAAGGCAGTCAGATAAGGACGGAAGTGTGGTTGTAATGAACCAATCACATTACGTGGATGAGGCCCTAAGGCAGCTTAATGATAATGACACTTACATTATTTTGACCAACAATCCCACAAAACAATACACCAGAGAGCTTTCTCTTCTTTTGGATGAGGTGGTGGAGGACGGTCTCATGGATCAGGATACAGCCAATTATTGTCTGGTTACTAATCCTGTGACACCCATCTTCCACCACCTCCCAAAGGTACACAAGAGTCTTACTAACATTAAGGGGAGACCCATAGTGGCAGGTATTGGCTCTCTTTTAGAGCCACTATCCAAATGGGTTGATGACTTATTACAACCCTTGGTGATTTTACTGCCAAGCTACATTAGGGACACATCACATGCCTTACAGATGCTGGAGCCAATTGTTTGGAAAGAGGAGTACAGTTGGCTGACAATTGATGTTGTGTCATTGTACTCCTCAATCCCCCACATACAGGGCCTACAAGCAATTGAATTTTTTCTAAATTTATTTTCCGATCTATCATTTGAATCTAAGAGTTTGGTTGTCAGGATTGTGAAATTCTTATTGGAGCATAATTTTTTTATGTTCCAGGGACACTACTACCTCCAGAGACATGGCACCACCATGGGGGCGAAGTTCGCCCCCTCATATGCCAACCTATTTATGGGTTGGTGGGAGCGGTGCCACGTCTATGGAGGTAGTATCGCCGGATTGAAACACATTGTTATGTACGCCCGCTTCATTGATGATCTGCTTATTGTTTGGTCCTCTGACTCACAATCAGCAAATGAATTTGTTGATTCACTTAACATCAATGAGGTGGGAATACAATTTACATACGAGTGGCAGAAAGATACCATTAACTTCCTGGATATTACCCTCACAGGAAATACCCAAGAGGGCAGGGTTATATCAGCCCTCTATCGGAAACCTATCTCAGGCAATAATCTTTTACACGCCCGCAGTTGCCATCCACGGCATGTATTCAAAGGAATTGCCAAAAGTCAGTTCCTGCGGGCATAACGCAATTGCACGAGAGAAGATACTTTCCGAAGAGAGAGCAGAGATTTGAAATCAAGAATGCTCAAAAGGGGTTATCCCAATAAAGTAATTGATAAGGCCTTCTTTGAAATCAAAGATAGAGCAGAAACATATGAGTCACAAAAACAAAAACAAAATGATACCAAAAGACAATTGAGATTCATTACGTCATATTCTAATCAATATGATGATGTATGCCGTATCATTAAAAACAACTTACCGATTCTCATGGGCGATAAACAATTGAAAGATGAAATAAAACAAGGGTGCATGTTTGTACCTAAACGAAATGTGACACTGGGGAACATTTTGGCTCCCAGCATGTTACAGACAGCAAGTGCTTCTGGCTCATCTTGGCTAAAGCACAATGGTACCTTTAAATGTGGAAGAAAGGTGTGTACCTCGTGTGATCACATTAATATTTCTCCCACATTTAGGTCCCATGTAACAGGAGAGGAGTTCCCGACTAGGGGATGCATTAACTGTAGGAGTAAATATGTCATTTACATCATAGAATGCACCCAATGTAGGAGACAATATACAGGTAGGACCACAAGGGAGGTAGGCAAACGTGTTAAAGAACACCTATCTTATATTTCAAGTAAAAGAACATGTTCAGCTCTTTCCACTCACTTTATTGAGTATCATAATCAGGATGTTACAACTTTTAAATGTCAGGGCATTGAACAAATTGGCACACCACCAAGAGGTGGAGACAAGTTGTCTATTTTAACCCCTTAACGACTGAGGACGTGCAGGGTACGTCCTCAGAAAAAAGGCAGTTAATGCCTGAGAACGTACCCTGCACGTCCTCAGTGTGGAAAGCAGCTGGAAGCGATCCTGATCACTTCCAGCTGTTTTCCGGTTATTGCAGGATGCCTCGATATTGAGGCATCCTGCAATAACATTTTTTACCCCTCCGGTGCAGAGAGAGCCACTCTGTGACCCTCTCTGCACCGGACATCGATGGCCGCATTCGTTGGTGGGTGGGAGCTGAAGTGGGAGGTGGGTGGGCGGCCATCGATGGCTTCTTGGTCAGAGAGGGGGGCGGGATCGGGGGCGGTATCGCCGGGGGCGCGCACGGGCGCGCGCGCGTGCACGGGGGGTGGTGGGCGGGCGCGTGCACGGGGAGGGAGCGGGTGGGAACCACTTACACTACAGAAACGTTTTTTTTTATTATGGGGAGAAAGGAGGGATAAAATCCCTGATTAAAGTAATCTAAGGGATCTGGGAGGGGGTGGGGGATTAGTCTTGGGGGGGGGGAAGCTACACTGCAGAAAAAACAAAAATTAAAAAAAATAAAGACATTTTTACATGCAAACTGGGTACTGGCAGACAGCTGCCAGTACCCAAGATGGCCCCCAATAAGGCAGAGGGGGAGGGTTAGAGAGCTGTTTTGGGGGGGATCAGGGAGGTTGGGGGCTAAGGGGGGGAATCTTACACAGCAGCATATGTAAATATGCTATATATAAAAAAGGATACCTTTTATTTTAGTACTGGCAGACTTTCTGCCAGTACTTAAGATGGCGGGGACAATTTTTGGGGTGGGGGAGGAAAGAGAGCACTTTGGGAGGGATCAGGGGGTCTGATGTGTCAGGTGGGAAGCTGATCTCTACACTAAAGCTAAAATTAACCCTGCAAACTCCATACAAGCTACCTAATTAACCCCTTCATTGCTGGGCATAATTCACGTGTTGTGCGCAGTGGCATTTAGCGGCCTTCTAATTACCAAAAAGCAACACCAAATCCATATATGTCTGCTATTTTTGAACAAAGGAGACCCCAGAGAAGCATTTACAACCATTTGTGCCATAATTGCACAAAATGTTTGTAAATGATTTCAGTGAGAAATCTAAAATTTTGAAAAATTTAACGTTTTTCTTTATTTGATCGCATTTGGCGGTGAAATGGTGGCATGAAATATACCAAAATGGGCCTAGATCAATACTTTGGGTTGTCTACTACACTACACTAAAGATAAAATTACCCCAAAAAGCTCCCTACATGCTCCCTTATTAACCCCTTCCCTGCTGTGCATAATACACGCATGGTGCGCAGTGGCATTTAGCGGCCTTCTAATTACCAAAAAGCAACGTCAAAGCCATATATGTCTGCTATTTCTGAACAAAGGGGATTCCAGAGAAAAATTTACAACCATTTATGCCATAATTGCACAAGTTGTTTGTAAATAATTTCAGTGAGAATCCTAAAGTTTGTGAAAAAATTTGTGAAAAAGTGAACAATTTTTTTTATTTGATCGCATTTGGTGGTGAAATGGTGGCATGAAATATACCAAAATGGGCCTAGATCAATACTTTGGGATGTCTTCTAAAAAAAAATATATACATGTCAAGGGATATTCAGGTATTCCTGACAGATATCAGTGTCCCAATGTAACTAGCGCTCATTTTGAAAAAAAGTGGTTTGGAAATAGCAAAGTGCTACTTATATTTATTGCCCTATAACTTGCAAAAAAAAAGCAAAGAACGTGTAAACATTGGGTATTTCTAAACTCAGGACAAAATTTAGAAATTATTTAGCATGGGTGTTTTTTGGTGGTTGTAGATGTGTAACAGATTTTGGGGGACAAAGTTAGAAAAAGTGTGTTTTTTTCTATTTTTTCCTCATATTTTTTTTTTTTTTTATAGTAAATGATAAGATATGATGAAAATAATGGTATCTTTAGAAAGTCCATTTAATGGCGAGAAAAACGGTATATAATATGTGTGGGTACAGTAAAAGAGTAAGAGGAAAATTACAGCTAAACACAAACACCGCAAAAATGTAAAAATAGCCTTGGTCCCAAATGGACAGAAAATGGAAAAGTGCTGTGGTCATTAAGGGGTTAAGTAAACAAGAAATCTATTGGATTTTCAAAACAAAGTGCCTTTTACCTTATGGTTATAACTCAGAGTATGACGTCATAAACTACTGGCAAAAATAGACCATTGTATCAAAATAACTTTCAATTTCTTGTCTCTCTGTAATTAAGTTGCTATACTAATTGTAGGATTGAGTACTAGATATAAATAAATACAATAAAATATATATATATTCCCCTCTAGTTGCCCAATATCTAGCCAACAATTACTAGAATGTTGATGATTTTTTACATCTTTTATCCATGAATATATTAGATTATTTATTTATGTTTGATGGATCTCTTTTGACCATTAATTATTATTTGATAATGGTCTATTTGTGGATATAATGTGCATAATGATCTTTAATATAAACTGCTGTTTATTGAATTTCATTTTGTATAATTGTCTTTATAAACATTATTATTCTTGTATATTTCAATTCACACATGTTGAAATTTTGGTTAGACATGGGTTGAGGAAATTGTATATATATATAAAGAGTTATTTTTTACAATGTATTCATATTTCTGCCTGATCCCAAAGGGTGTTTTCTTATTAATATGCAGTATATATATAAATATTAAGCTTCCATTTTTAACATGTATCATATATCTTCATTTATTTCTTAGCATATACAATGCTTACTATCTGCGCAAAATGTCAATATGGTATGTATAGGGTTAAGTTTGAAGACTTCTTGTTTTTAAACCAATGAACATGAAGTGTTAGACTTAAAAGGATGCACCCCTTAACAGGTGCTATTCTATGATTACGGTCAATACGACCGAAACCGGTCAGAAGTTTTTTTGTCCTCACTAAACCCTGTGTTGTTGTATGCTGTTTCATACAATTTTAAGGAATAAAATTACAACCTTTTTTCAACAAACTCGTTCTGGAATATCTTCTTTTTTGCAATAAAACATTTGGTCTACTTAACTTAAACAATCACTTAAAAAGGAATGTTGTAAAAGTGATTTTGAAGAAGAGCAGAGTTTTATAGCTTGAGATAGTATAGGACCATTGAGTCACTTCAAAACATCCCTTACCCCCAAAACATCCCTTACCCCATACAGTGAGTGGGGATCTGTCTTTGAGGCTAAATGAGATGCTCACAATTTCAAGGAAATGGAAATTAACATGATGGAGCCTCAAAAGTACATGCCCATATATGGGTTTCCTGCCCAAGATGTAGCCGATCCATCTGTGATATTGTTTGAGGACACAAACATATTCAAGGAATTGTGGCTTTTAACAACTATCTGTTAAATGACCCCCTGTGAGCTATATACACGTTACAGTTAAACTATTTTAAATTCAATTTTTAATACAGCCTACATGATTATAAAATAAAAAAATATATAACAATGTTTTATCTGCTGTATTTTGTATGAATATATATGTATATGTATATATATATATATATATATATATATATATATATATATATATATATATATATGTGTGTGTGTGTGTGTGGGGGGGGTGCACATATGTACAGTATATTCAGACACATATTACACATGGAAACCTGAGAGCTAAAATTTCAAGATATTTTCACACACACACACACACATATATATATATATATATATATATATATATATATATATATATATATATATATATATAAGTTCAGAATAGACAAGCACTCCAGAAATCCGGTTCCAATGCTCAGGGTGCAACAGATAAATAAATAGAAAATAATGAGGAGTGCACTCGCCAGGACTTTTCACAAGTTTAATTCCAAAATGTGAACGTTTTCGGGGGGTTAGCCCCTTCTTCGGACATACAAAGATACAATAATCACAAACCCATACCAGACACCCTTAAGTAGATAGGTCAACCAATCATTAGCTCTCCAGGTAGGGTGCCACCCACACAGTGTGGACACTCCCCTAGCAACCAATGAGACTGACCTAGAATAAACCACAGTGTTTCAAATATATACATATATGTACAGCAGGATAAGAGACACATAGTATGCAATTGTATGTAATATATCATTATAATACGATAGAACATAATATAGGCACAAATAAAGGGAAAGGCAAGCCAACCAAACATTTACAAGTAAGCAGTTACAAGTAAGCCCAAAGTTGCTGTATGGGCTATGTTAGCGACCAGTATATCACCATGTCAAAAAAACAAAAAATCAAAAAAACAAATTAAACAATGTTGCCAAGAGAATAGATACAATTATGTATAGCAGACTCTAGGTCTAACTGAATGAAATTCTATTGTGAATAAGGCTAATTTTAAAGGTAAACTTTATGAACTTTATGAACTTTGCATAGCATATTTTAATAGTTTTAAACGTGTATAATATTGACTCATACTCTGGTTCGTACAAATATATTTCAATGTGTTTATAGATATCAACTAATAAAAAAGAATTGAGGAATTTATATTAATTTTATGGTTTCTAGTATATGCATATTTTATTGGGGTTCAGTTTAAAGGATAATTATTAAATATATAGTGTTATAACCCTGCCATATACTGACATATTTTTGGAGGCACTTTGCATGAGATATTATTAATATTTATTATATTGATATAATATATTTGTAGTAAATAGAAATTATTATAAAAAAAGAGAAAAAAAATCATATTTCGAAATTAATATTTTAATAATTAATTAATATCTTGAAATATTATTAAAAATTAATTTTTGAAAAATTAATAAAAATATTAATTTTCATATTTCAAAATTAACAAAAATATTAATTTTTCATATTTCAAAAATTCATAAAAATATGAACTTTTCATATTTCAAAATTAATACAAATATTACGCCTAGATTTAGAGTTTGGCGTTAGGGTTAAAAAGCAGCGTTAAGGGCTCCTAACGCTGCTTTTTTCTGCCCACTGGTATTACGAGTTTCCTTAACGCCACTAAAAAATTGTTTAACGCTGAAATCATTACCGACAACCCAGACCCAGTAGTTAACATCTAACGCGAAAATAAACTTCCACGAATCACAAAAAAAATATTTCACAAAGTACACTTACACTCATACAAACACTACACTATATTTATTTTTAATTTTTCATATTTTCATGTCAAAATAGAAAGGATCAAAGTTACGAGATCTCAGGTGTTTGAAAAAACAAAAACAAAAATCCTTTTTCCATTGACTTACATTGACAGACGGGAACAGACACTCATATAGCTACATCTAACTACTAATATTATCACATACATACACTATTCGATACATACAAACAATATACACCACATTACATACACAAATAAGATTTTAATTACGAAATAAATACGATTTAGCTACTTTTTCACACAAGACCATGACGTCACTCACGTTACGCTCAAAACCAGTCTTGTATTTTATTTATACCTACATTTTTCTCCTCCATTTACTTCTATGGGGAAGACGTGCTCGTGCACGTGACAGCCAGATTTCCCTAACGCACGCAAAAAGCGTAGACAAGAAAACTCAAAATACCAGTGTTACAATTGTGAAACTAACTCATGTTTTCCTGCGTTAGTTCCGCTATGACAAATAGATCACAAAATGGCTATTTCCCTATGGAGTTATGGCTTTTACTTCTGTGAAATTCACTACAACATCAATTTGTTTTATACATTTCCATTTAGTGATGTCACCCCTTATTCGTCATCATTGAGTAATACTTTGACCCTGTACCTCATAGTCAGCAGGCACATTCTAGCCAATCAGCAGCAGACCCTCCCTCCCAGACCCTCCTACCTCCTGGACAGCATCCATTTTAGATTAATTCGGAAGCTGCATTGTTAGTGAGAGGAGGGACAGTGTAGCCTCTGCTGATTGAATAGGGAAATCGATAGCTAGGCTAGTGTATTCAGTGTCCACTACAGTCCTGAAGGACTCATCTGATTTCTGCTGTAAGGACAGCACCCAAAAAAGCCCTTTTTAGGGCTAGAACATCTGCTCTTTTTTTTTTTCCTGTGTAATCTAATTGCAGTTGCCTGCCTGCCAGCGTGTGTGTCAGGCTCACAGCGTATACTGTGCCCACTTGCCCAGTGCCACCACTCATATTTGGTGTAACAGTAGTGTAGATTTAAAAAAAAACAACACTTTTTTGACTGTGTTAAATAATAGCAGTCAGTTTCCTTCACACGTGTGCGTTTCAGTGCCTGCCTGCCAGGGCACAGTGTCACCCCAGTGCAACTCATATCTGATGTAACCGTAGTGTAGATTTAAAAACAACAACACTTTTTTGACTGTGTTAAATAATAGCAGTCAGTTTCCTTCACACGTGTGCGTTTCAGTGCCTGCCTGCCAGGGCACAGTGTTACCCCAGTGCAACTCATATCTGGTGTAACAGTAGTGTAGGTTTAAAAAACAACAACACTTTTCTGACTGTGTTAAATAATAGCAGTCAGTTTCCTTCACACGTGTGCGTTTCAGTGCCTGCCTGCCAGGGCACAGTGTCACCCCAGTGCAACTCATATCTGGTGTAACAGTAGTGTAGATTTAAAAAAAACAACACTTTTTTGACTGTGTTAAATAATAGCAGTCAGTTTCCTTCACACGTGTGCGTTTCAGTGCCTGCTAGGGCACAGTGTCACCCCAGTGCAACTCATATCTGGTGTAACAGTAGTGTAGATTTAAAAAAAACAACACTTTTTTGACTGTGTTAAATAATAGCAGTCAGTTTCCTTCAAACGTGTGCGTTTCAGTACCTGCAAGGGCACAGTGTCACCCCAGTGCAACTCATATCTGGTGTAACAGTAATGTACATTTAAAAAAAACAACACTTTTTTGACTGTGTTAAATAATAGAAGACAGTTTCCTTCACACGTGTGCGTTTCAGTGCCTGCCAGGGCACAGTGTCACACCAGTGCAACTCATATCTGGTGTAATAGTAGTGTACATTTAAAAAAAAAAATACAATTTTGACTGTAATAGATTGAATAGCAGTTAGTTGTCTGCAAGAGTGTGTGTCAGGCCTACAGCGTCTACTCTGCCAACTTCTGCCAGTGCACAGTGCCACTCATATCTGTTGTCACAGTAGCTTGCACGCATAGTACCACTAATAAAAAAAAATGACAGGCAGAGGCAGGCCACCCCGCAGGGGCCGTCGTGTTCGTGGTGCTGTGATTCCCTTTGGCCCTAGAATAATGCCCAGTGTTCAGAGGCCACGTACCCCGAACTTGAACATTTCTGAGTGTGGCAAACCTCGCCACTTATGAACTATGCAGGAATTGTTATTTAGGCTAATGGTTAAAATGTATGTTAAACTGTATGTTACTGTTTAAACTCCCTGCTGTTTCAGTTGGAGTTGGGAAACCCCTTGTAGGGGAGACTGTTTTTAAAAAGTGTTTGTTTTGTTCAGTTGAAGAAAAAGTTGTTGTTGACTCCCAAGCTATGTGTCGTCTAGTTCTTGGTGGAAAGGGGTTATTATTACAATTACCAAGAGTAGTTACTTGCTTGTCTCTGCTTACCCAAAAGATATTACAGATCCTACTACCTCTCTGCTACAATTACCAAGAGTAGTTATTTGCTTGTCTCTGCTTACCAAAAAGATATTACAGATCCTACTGCCTCTCTGCTACAATTACCAAGAGTAGTTACTTGCTTGTCTCTGCCTACCCAAAATATATTACAGATCCTACTGCCTCTCTGCTACAATTGGTGGAAAGCGACGGGATTCAAACCGCACAGCAAGTCGTAGGACATGTGATTTATATGAACAGACGGTGAATGGGGACAGATTATACCAGACTAAAGAGAACTGCATTGAAGGAATTACTGGAGGCGAGAGGAATTATTGCCAGCAATAAAACCAAAGCAAGGCTGATTGCAGAGCTCATGGAGGGAGACCAGGTAGCAGGTACGGCCGTACCCATGGCGAACAACGAAACTGAATTCCAAAAAGAGATGCGGACCCGGTTGGCTTTTTTTCCGCTACCCCATTCGGAGGAGCTCCTGACACGGACATCAGCAGATATACAGGAGTACTTAATGGTGACCCGACAAACCACCCCGAGACCCGAAGAGGGGCTACCAGTACACTCCAGTGCTGGTACAGGGAAAGCTAAGATTCCCTACCACGCATTCAAGGATCATACCGACACAGAGGATATCGATGGGTACCTACAGGACTTTGAGCGATTATGCCAACTGCATAATATTAGTACCGCTGACCAAGTTCCCCTACTGGTTGGCAAGTTATCCGGGCGGGCCGCTGAAGCCTACTGCACCATACCAGATGAGGACAGCAGGGACTACCAGAAGGTAAAACAGGCCATCCTGACTAGGTATGCTATTACCCCAGAGGCATGCCGACAGCGGTTCCGAGACCTGAAGAAGCTGGAGAAAGATACCCACACTGAGTGGGCGCATCGGCTAACCAGGGCCGCTAAAGGCTGGATGCAGGCAGCCCAAGTCACCCAGTTGGAAGACCTTTAACAACTCCTGTTGATGGAGCAATTCTTCCAAGGGGTGTCCACTGAATTGCAAAACTGGCTGAGAGATCGAAAACCGTGCACGGTACATACCGCAGCGACCTTGGCCGACGAATACCAAGACGCTCGGAGAGCTCAACGAAGACAGCAACGCTCTAGTATTGGGGTCACCCTAACCCCCACTGCAGCTCCCACACCTCTGCTACCCCATCCTGTAGGGGGAATCTACCCACCCCCTCCCAGATACCAGACTCGATCAGCTATCCGTTGCCATCTTTGTTATCAACAAGGGCACATTCAGAGAGACTGTCCCAGGAACAAGAACCGATCCACCTGGAACAACCAGAACAACTTGTCAAACAACTGGGCAGCTGTACACTGCTACCAGAACGAGCCCCGATTACAGACCCAACCCGCAGTCTTCCACGAGGAACCCTTGGGAATCTTACACGAGGTAAACCCAGTACAGGCCGCTTCGGACAACCTACAAAGCCACCGCCAGGTGGTCTATATAGAGGGCCGACGTGTCCAAGGGCTGCGTGACTCTGGGGCCACCATAACCTTGCTCCGGCAACATTTAGTTTCCACCAATCAACTCACTGGAGACTGTGTAGCTGTCCGGGTGGCCGGGGGAGCCATTAACAAGATTTCCACGGCCAAAGTACACTTGGATTGGGGAGCAGGGTCGGGGAACGTAGAAGTGAGCCTTATGCAAAATTTGCCCGCAGACGTTATTTTGGGCAATGACTTAGGGAAGCTGACTTCAGCGTTTGCACCCCGAACCTCCCCACAAGCAGCTCTGCCCGTGGTTACCCGACAACAGGCCCGCATCAACGCACTGGCTGATCACTCTGAGGCTCAGGTAAGCAATCACCCCCCTAATGTCTCTTGGGCCCCTCCACTAGAGTTTGGTAGCGAAGTGACCACTGACCCCTTGTTGCAAGTATATAGGGATAAGGTAGACCAGAATCAGGCGGGGTTGGAAGGAGAGAGGTACGGTTGGGACAAGGGGTTACTGTACAGGTATGCAGAGAAGATAGTGGCTGGATCTATTCCCCTGTCCGTTCAGCAGTTAATAGTACCTCAGAGGTATAGACGAGAACTGCTACGGGTTGCCTACGATATTCCGCTGTCAGGCCACCTAGGAGTTAGTCGGACGAAGCACCGCCTAACTCAGAATTTCTTTTGGCCAGGGATCACCAAAGATATTAGGACAGTATTGCCAGACGTGTGACACCTGCCAACATCGAGTAGGGAAAAGAGGAGACCGATATAAGGCGAAGCTACACTCTCTCCCCATAATAGAGGAGCCTTTTAGTCGAGTGGAGGTGGACCTCATTGGCCCCCTAGCCAAGACTAGCCCCTTGGGGAAGAGGTATATACTCACGGTCGTGGATTATGCCACCCGATATCCCGAGGCAGTGACTCTGGCTAATATTCATGCAGAGACCGTGGCAGATGCCCTCATCAGAATCTTCTCCCGCATGGGATTTCCCCGGGAGATTATTTCGGACCGGGGCACCCAGTTTACGGCCAAGATTACCCACCAGTTGTGGAGAGCATGTGGGGTGAAACCCATTGTAAATTCCGCTTATCACCCCCAGTCTAATGGGCTCTGTGAACGGTTTAATGGAACACTGAAACAGATGCTCCGCACGTTCATGGATACCCAGAAGAACTGGGAGCGGTTTCTACCCCATTTGCTTTTCACCTACCGGGAGGTACCTCAGGAGTCCACTGGGTTCTCTCCCTTTGAATTATTATTCGGAAGGAGGGTACGGGGTCCCCTAGACTTAATCCGAGAGCATTGGGAGGGGGAAGTCACTAGTGATGGTACTCCTATCGTACCATACGTGCTGGAGTTTAGGGAGCACCTGGAGGCCCTGACTCGGACCGTCCGCTCCAACCTTCAGGCGGCTCAAACCCGTCAGCGGCGTTGGTATGATAGGGGCACCAGGGACCGCAGTTTTCAGACTGGGCAGAAGGTGCTAATCTTAAAACCGGTCAAAAATTATAAACTGCAGGCCTCCTGGCAGGGCCCATACAAGGTAGTGGAACAAATCTGTGACACCACCTATGTGATCGGCCCATGTACTGGAGCAGGCGGTAGACGCATGCTCCATGTAAATATGTTGAAGCCGTACCATGAACGCGCAGAGGAGGTGAATGCTATTTGCGCCCCTGCCGCGGACGACGCAGACAGTTTACCTCTTCCCGACCTCCTAGGAACGAAGGTCTGGGAGAGGTACAATTGGGTGAGCGGTTAAGTCCTCGGGAACAAGCTCAAATAGCAGAGCTACTGCAGGAAAAGAGAGACACGTTCTCCAACGTGCCTGGATATACCCGACTGGCCACCCATAGGGTAGAAACCCCAGGTCACCTCCCCATGCATCAACCTCCTTACCGCATACCAGAATTGGTGAGAGAACATATGCGGAATGAGATTGACGAGATGCTACAGTTAGGAGTGATTGAGCACTCGGACAGCCCCTGGGCCTCGGTGGAAGTTCTAGTGCCGAAGCGGGACTACCGGAAACTTAATGATAAAACCGTCTCTGACACTTACCCTATGCCCCGGATAGATGAGCTCCTGGATAAAATGGCTCGAGGCCAGTACCTCACCACCATAAATCTGTGTAAGGGGTACTGGCAGATCCCACTAGCCGAGGATGCCATCCCCAAATCAGCGTTCGTCACCCCATTTGGCCTGTACCAATTCAAGGTCATGCCATTCGGGATGAAGAACGCTCCGGCTACTTTCCAGCAAATGGTAGATCGGCTACTGGATGGGTCCCAAGAGTATGCATGCGCCTATTTAGACGACATAGCTATATTTAGCAGCTCCTGGGATGAGCATTTGAACCATATAGGAGCGATCCTAGATCGCATTAGGGAGGCAGGATTAACCCTTAAGCCTAGCAAATGTCATATAGGGATGGCGGCGGTCCAGTACCTAGGGCACCGAGTAGGTAGCGGGCAGCAGAAGCCCAAACCGGCCAAGGTAGAGGCCGTACTCCCCGTACCAAGACCCAAGTGCTAGCCTTTCTAGGTACCGCAGGCTATTATAGGAAGTTTGTACCTAATTATAGTACCCTAGCCAAACCCCTCACCGACCTCACCCGTAAAAACCTTCCTAAGATTGTTACCTGGAGCCCAGAGTGTGAACAAGCATTCCAAGAACTGAAAAACACTCTCGTAAATGCCCCTATCCTTGCTGCCCCGGATCCAACTAAACGCTTTCTCGTCCATACAGACTCTTCTATGTTTGGATTGGGAGCCGTGCTGAGCCAAGTCGGGGCTGATGGCAGCAAGCATCCTGTGGCCTACCTAAGCAGGAAACTGTTACCCCGAGAAGTTAGCTATGCCGCCATCGAAAAGGAATGCCTGGTAGTGGTGTGGGCCCTCAATAAACTTCAGCCATATCTATATGGACAACAATTTTCCCTGCTCACAGATCACAACCCATTGGTGTGGCTGAACAGGGTATCCGGAGACAATGCCCGGCTGTTGCGCTGGAGTTTGGCGCTGCAGCCGTTTGACTTAACAATCCATTACCGACCTGGGAAGCAAAACGGCAACGCCAACGGGTTTTCCAGACAAACTGAACTTGAACATTGATCTGTGAACACTCCTCCGGACCTCCCCAAGCCAATCCGTTGGGATCAGACTGGGTATGCCGGCTTGGTTCTGGGGGAGCATTGTGGCAAACCTTGCCACTTATGAACTATGCAGGAATTGTTATTTGGGCTAATGGTTAATGTATGTTAAACTGTATGTTACTGTTTAAACTCCCTGCTGTTTCAGTTGGGAAACCCCTTGTAGGGGAGACTGTTTTTTAAAAAGTGTTTGTTTTGTTCAGTTGAAGAAAAAGTTGTTGTTGACTCCCAAGCTATGTGTCGTCTAGTTCTTTGTGGAAAGGGGTTATTATTACAATTACCAAGAGTAGTTACTTGCTTTTCTCTGCTTACCCAAAAGATATTACAGATCCTACTACCTCTCTGCTACAATTACCAAGAGTAGATATTTGCTTGTCTCTGCCTACCCAAAAGATATTACAGATCCTACTGCCTCTCTGCTACAATTACCAAGAGTAGTTATTTGCTTGTCTCTGCTTACCAAAAAGATATTTCAGATCCTACTGCCTCTCTGCTACAATTACCAAGAGTAGTTAATTGCTTGTCTCTGCCTACCCAAAATATATTACAGATCCTACTGCCTCTCTGCTACACTGAGGACATAGTTGACTGGCTAACACAGGACACCCAATCTTCTACAGCTTCCGCTTGGAACCTTGACGCACCATCCTCCTCCAGCTTAGCTTCGGGCACCTCTCAAGTTACCACTCGCCTGTCTGCCACCACCACCAACACTAGCACCACAGCCGCTTCACTTGATCTGTCAGAGGAGTTATTGACACATCAGTTGGAAGAAATGAGTGATAGTGATGGGCAACCATTATTGCCAGAGGATGTAGATAACAGGGATATGTCTCAGTCAGGCAGCATTACACACATGGATGTACGGTGTGATGATGATGATGTTGTACCCGCTGCTGCTTCCTTTGCTGAGTTGTCAGATACAAGTGAAGCGGTTGATGATGACGATGCGTCTGTGGATGTCATGTGGGTGCCCGCTAGAAGAGAAGAAGAAGAGGGGGAAGTTCAGATGGGGAGACAGAGAGGAGGAGGAGACGAGTTGGAAGGAGGGGGAGGTCGTCGCAAGGAGCTAGTGGCACAGTCAGACAGCATGCATCGGCACCCGGGGTCAGCCAGACAGCACGCCAATCAATGCATGCTGTTGCCGCCACCAGAATGCCGTCATTGCAGAGCTCAGCAGTGTGGCATTTTTTTGTGTGTCTGCCTCTGACAACAGCGATGCCATTTGCAACCTGTGCCAAAAGAAACTGAGTCGTGGGAAGTCCAACACCCACCTAGGTACAACTGCTTTGCGAAGGCACATGATCGCACATCACAAATGCCTATGGAGTACAAGCAGCACATAAACTCAAAGCCGCCCTCCTCCTCCTGGTCCAGCATCTTCAGCCACGTCAACCACTGCTGTCCTCCTTGCCCCCTTTCAACCATCCGCCACTCCGTGTCTCGCCTTGAGCAGTTCCTGCTCATCTGCCCACAGTCAGGTGTCTGTCAAGGACATGTTTGAGGGTAAGAAGCCAATGTCACAAAGTCACCCCCTTGCCCGGCATCTGACAGCTGGCTTGACTGAACTCTTAGCCTGCCAGCTTTTACCATACAAGCTGGTGCAGTCTGAGGCGTTCAAAAAATTTGTAGCTATTGGGACACCGCAGTGGAAGGTACCCGGCCGAAATTTCTTTGCACAAAAGGCAATCCCCAACCTGTACTCGATTGTGCAAAAGGAAGTAATGGCATGTCTGGCACACAGTGTTGGGGCAAGGGTCCATCTGACCACTGATACCTGGTCTGCAAAGCATGGTCAGGGCAGGTATATCACCTACACTGCGCATTGGGTAAACCTGCTGACGGCTGACAAGCATGGAATGCGTGGCTCTGCAGAGGAGTTGATGACACCCCCACGACTTGCAGGCAGGCCTGCTGCCACCTCCTCTACTCCTCCTACTCCATCCTCTTCCATAACCTCCTCGGCTGAGTCCTCTTCTGCTGCTGCATCTTGCTCCACATCAACGGCACCCCCCCAGCTCCCCAGGTACTATTCCACATCCCGGATATGGCAGTGTCACGCCGTCTTGGGGTTGACTTGCCTGAAAGCAGAGTCACACCGGACCAGCACTCCTGTCCGCCCTGAACGCACAGGTGGATCAGTGGCTGACTCCGCACCAACTGGAGATGGTTAGTGACAACGAAAGAAATTTGGTGGCGGCATTGAATTTGGGCAAGTTGACACATGTGCCGTGCATGGCAAATGTGTGTAATCTGATCGTACAACGCTTTGTGTATACAGGGAGTGCAGAATTATTAGGCAAATGAGTATTTTGACCACATCATCCTCTTTATGCATGTTGTCTTACTCCAAGCTGTATAGGCTCGAAAGCCTACTACCAATTAAGCATATTAGGTGATGTGCATCTCTGTAATGAGAAGGGGTGTGGTCTAATGACATCAACACCCTATATCAGTTGTGCATAATTATTAGGCAACTTCCTTTCCTTTGGCAAAATGGGTCAAAAGAAGGACTTGACAGGCTCAGAAAAGTCAAAAATAGTGAGATATCTTGCAGAGGGATGCAGCACTCTTAAAATTGCAAAGCTTCTGAAGCGTGATCATCGAACAATCAAGCGTTTCATTCAAAATAGTCAAAAGGGTCGCAAGAAGCGTGTGGAAAAACCAAGGCGCAAAATAACTGCCCATGAACTGAGAAAAGTCAAGCGTGCAGCTGCCAAGATGCCACTTGCCACCAGTTTGGCCATATTTCAGAGCTGCAACATCACTGGAGTGCCCAAAAGCACAAGGTGTGCAATACTCAGAGACATGGCCAAGGTAAGAAAGGCTGAAAGACGACCACCACTGAACAAGACACACAAGCTGAAATGTCAAGACTGGGCCAAGAAATATCTCAAGACTGATTTTTCTAAGGTTTTATGGACTGATGAAATGAGAGTGAGTCTTGATGGGCCAGATGGATGGGCCCGTGGCTGGATTGGTAAAGGGCAGAGAGCTCCAGTCCGACTCAGACGCCAGCAAGGTGGAGGTGGAGTACTGGTTTGGGCTGGTATCATCAAAGATGAGCTTGTGGGGCCTTTTCGGGTTGAGGATGGAGTCAAGCTCAACTCCCAGTCCTACTGCCAGTTTCTGGAAGACACCTTCTTCAAGCAGTGGTACAGGAAGAAGTCTGCATCCTTCAAGAAAAACATGATTTTCATGCAGGACAATGCTCCATCACACGCGTCCAAGTACTCCACAGCGTGGCTGGCAAGAAAGGGTATAAAAGAAGAAAATCTAATGACATGGCCTCCTTGTTCACCTGATCTGAACCCCATTGAGAACCTGTGGTCCATCATCAAATGTGAGATTTACAAGGAGGGAAAACAGTACACCTCTCTGAACAGTGTCTGGGAGGCTGTGGTTGCTGCTGCACGCAATGTTGATGGTGAACAGATCAAAACACTGACAGAATCCATGGATGGCAGGCTTTTGAGTGTCCTTGCAAAGAAAGGTGGCTATATTGGTCACTGATTTGTTTTTGTTTTGTTTTTGAATGTCAGAAATGTATATTTGTGAATGTTGAGATGTTATATTGGTTTCACTGGTAAAAATAAATAATTGAAATGGGTATATATTTGTTTTTTGTTAAGTTGCCTAATAATTATGCACAGTAATAGTCACCTGCACACACAGATATCCCCCTAAAATAGCTATAACTAAAAACAAACTAAAAACTACTTCCAAAACTATTCAGCTTTGATATTAATGAGTTTTTTGGGTTCATTGAGAACATGGTTGTTGTTCAATAATAAAATTAATCCTCAAAAATACAACTTGCCTAATAATTCTGCACTCCCTGTAAGTACCCAGGCTTACAGGAAGTCCTGAAGCAGGCCAGGAAGGTGTGTGGCATTTTAGGCATTCCTACACGGCCATGGCGCACTTTTCAGATATCCAGCGGCGAAACAACATGCCAGTGAGGCTCTTGATTTGCGACAGCCCAACACGTTGGAATTCAACACTCCTAATGTTCGACTGCCTGATCCAGCAAGAAAAAGCCATTAATGACTATTTGTATGACCGGGGTGCTAGGACAGCCTCTGCTGAGCTGGGAATTGTTTTGCCATGTTACTGGACGCTCATGTGCAATGCCTGTAGGCTCATGCGTCCTTTTGAGGAGGTGACAAACCTTGTCAGTCGCACCGAAGGCACCATCAGCGACATCATACCATTTGTTTTCTTCCTGGAGCGTGCCCTGCAAAGAGTGCTGGATCAGGCCGTAGATGAGCGTGAAGAGGAAGAGGAAGAGTTGTGGTCACCATCACTACCAGAAACAGCCTTATCAGCATCGCTTGCTGGACCTGCGGCAACGCTGAAAGAGGATTGTGAGGAAGAGGAGTCAGAGGAGGAATGTGGCTTTGAGGAGGAGGAGGAGGAGGAAGACCAACCACAACAGGCATACCAGGGTGCTCGTTGTCACCTATCTGGTACCCGTGGTGTTGTACATGGCTGGGGGGAAGAAGATACCTTCAGTGAGATCACTGAGGACGAGGAATGAGACATGAGTAGTTTGGCATCCAACCTTGTGCAAATGGGGTCTTTCATGCTGTTGTGCCTGTTGAGGGACCCTCGTATAAAAAGGCTGAAGGAGAACGACCTGTACTGGGTGTCCACGCTACTAGACCCCCGGTATAAGCATAAAGTGCCTGAAATGTTACCGAATTACCGCAAGTCGGAAAGGATGCAGCAGTTCCAAAATAAATTAAAAAGTATGCTTTACACAGCGTATAAGGGTGATGTCACAGCACAATGGGAATCTAACAGGGGAAGAGGTGAAAGTAATCCTCCTCCCACGACCACGCTGGCAAGGACCGGATGCTTTACAGACGTGTTGTTGATGGAGGGCATGCAGAGCTTTTTAAGCCCTACGCATCGCCACAGCCCTTCGGGGTCCACCCTCAGAGAACGACTCGACCAACAGGTAGCAGACTACCTCGCCTTAACTGCAGATATCGACACTCTGAGGAGCGATGAACCCCTTGACTACTGGGTGTGCAGGCTTGACCTGTGGCCTGAGCTATTCCAATTTGCGATAGAACTTCTGGCCTGCCCCGCTTCAAGTGTCCTGTCAGAAAGGACCTTCAGTGCAGCAGGAGGTATTGTCACTGAGAAGAAAAGTCGCCTAGGTCAAAAAAGTCTAGATTACCTCACCTTTATTAAGATGAATGAGGGATGGATCCCGAAGGGACTGACAGTGGGCGATACATTCGACTAAAAAAGGCCTGATGAGATGAGCTGCCTTGGGCTAAAAATGGTCCACACGCTGCTGTATTTTATCTCTGAATGCCAGATGACTTGCGTGACTTATCTGCCACCAACTAGGGTTCAAGCCGCAATGTTTTAGGGCACTTTCTGCCTGGGAAACAAACATCAATTTTTCTGGCCGCTGCTACAGCAGCGGCTGCAACAATACCTAATTTTTCAGGCATGTGTACATGCCTAATTTTTCTGACCTGCTGCACTGTGGCTTCAAAAACCAAACCAAAAAAAAGGCACATAACAGGGATTAAACTGATAGGAATAGTACTACTTAACACACCACTCCTATCTGGTGGCACATTAGATTGCACGCGCAGTGCCCCAAATTTGAAGTAGGAGGACCGACCAAGCATCTTTTTCCATCTCCCGGTTCCTAAAATCGATGCCATATACACATCCCCTGATAGGGGACGTAACAGGGATTAAACTGATAAGTATAGTACTACTTAACACATCACTCATATCTGGTGGCACAGTAGATTGCACGTGCAGTGCCCCAAATTTGAAGTAGGAGGACCGACCAAGCATCTTTTTCCATCTCCCGGTTCCTAAAATCGATGCCATAAATACACCCCTTGATAGGGGACGTAACAGGGATTAAACTGATAAGAATAGTACTACTTAACACACCACTCCTATCTGGTGGCACATTAGATTGCACGTGCAGTGCCCCAAATTTGAAGTAGGAGGACCGACCAAGAATCTTTTTCCATCTCCCGGTTCCTAAAATCGATGCCATATACACGTCCCCTAATAGGGGACGTAACAGGGATTAAACTGATAAGAATAGAACTACTTAACACACCACTCCTATCCGGTGGCACATTAGATTGCACGCGCAGTGCCCCAAATTTGAAGTAGGAGGACCGACCAAGCATCTTTTTTCATCTCCCGGTTCCTAAAATCCATGCCATATACACGTCCCCTGATAGGGGACGTAACAGGGATTAAACTGATAGGAATAGTACTACTTAACACACCTTATAATAACGCAGAGAGAGGCAATGCAGAGAGAGGAGTCTGAAGAAGAGGAGTCAGAGGAGGAAGGTGGCTTTGAGGAGGTGGAAGACCAAACACAGCAGGCGTCCCAGGGGGCTTATTGTCACCTTTCGGGGACCCTTGGTGTTGTACGTGGCTGGGTGGAGGAAGAGACCTTCAATGACATCAGTGAGGACAAGGAACGGGACATGGCTAGCTTGGTATCCAACCTTGTACAAATGGGGAGTTTGCGGTTGTGCAAATGGACTGTTTGCGGTGCATTAAAGGGACAGTCTAGGCCAAAATAAACTTTCATGATTCAGATAGAGCATGTAATTTGAAACAATTTTCCAATTTACTTTTATCACCAATTTTGCTTTGTTCTCTTGGTATTCTTAGTTGAAAGCTTAACCTAGGAGGTTCATATGCTAATTTCTTAGACCTTGAAGCCCACCTCTTTCAGATTGCATTTTAACAGTTTTTTACCACTAGAGGGTGTTAGTTCACGTATTTCATATAGATAACACTGTGCTTGTGCACGAGAAGTTATCTGTGAGCAGGCACTGATTGGCTAGACTGCAAGTCTGTCAAAAGAACTGAAAAAAGGGCAGTTTGCAGAGGCTTAGATACAAGATAATCACAGAGGTTAAAAGTATATTATTATAAATGTGTTAGTTATGCAAAACTGGGAAATGGGTAATAAAGGGATTATCTATCTTTTAAAACAATAAAAATTCTGGTATAGACTCTCCCTTTAAACGGGGAGTTTGGTCTGTCACTGTGAAGCGGGCATAACCCTTACACTACCTGATCGATACAACATCATACCTGATGTTTTAAAGCACGTTATTCCAAACAATTTAGGAATGTTAGGTGATTTATGCCCTGTATGGCTTAAAACCAGACTCTGCATCAACTATGTAATTTTCCATGGGAGTTTTGCCATGGATCCCCCTCAGGCATGCCACAGTCCAGGTGTTAGTCCCCTTGAAACAACTTTTCCATCACTATTGTGGCCAGAAAGAGTCCTTGTAGGTTTTAAAGTTTGCCTGCCTATTGAAGTCTATGGCGGTTCGCCCGTTCGCGAACTCAAATTTTTATGTTTGCGACATCACTAATGGTAAATTATTTCTATTTTTACAATACAGTAGTGAGTAGAGAAGAGATTGTGTATCGTTCTAATTGCTTAGTAACTGGCACTGTGCCACAGAATTGTGTGAGTGTGTATGTGAGCAGAGTGTGTGTGGGTGTCAGTGAGCAGAGTATGTGTGCTTTATTCTCCAGGTAATCAATACATTTCCGATGAGCTGGTGCTTTAGTGCAGTGTTTCTCAACAATGGTCCTCAAGTACCCCCAACAGGCCAGGTTTTCATTATAGCTGAATCAGTGCACAGGTGAAGTAATCAGCTGATCAGTAACTCAGTGGTTACTAACTTGCTCTCACCCATCACCTGATTATGTCACCTGTGCACTGGTTCAGCTATCATTTAAACCTGCCCTGTTGGGGGTACTTGCAGCCCTCTGTACATGTGTTTCTCCGGCGTATCATATCTAGTGCCTCACCAGCTTCTGACCTCACTGCACGACACTGATATATATATATATGTATTTTAAAATAATAATGAGTGGATGGAAAAAATTGCAAATAAGCCAAGTGTTGAAGTGATGAGTGTACTCAAACACTTTCTCAATAAGAAGATATTTTCCTTTTAATAATAATATTGGTGCAGACCCATTTAGTACTATTATCAACAATAATAAAGAAGAGAAATGGCATAAAATAATGACATTTGTAAAGACTGGGAATTCAGCACTCTTTTAGAAAAGACAAAACACTTGTAGAAATTCACTAATGAAAAGGTGGTTTATTGTGCAGCCAGCAGGTCCAGACCAGGCCAGATCCAACTCGGCAAAAAGCATTAAAAATAAAGAACCAAAACAAAGTATAGTGGCATATATCAAGAACTAAATCAAAAGAAATTAACAATTGACGTCATAGGTGCTAATTTATAGCTGAATATGGATAACGCCCATAGTTGGATGTGAAAAGACAAAGCATACAAAGTAATATAAAACTTAATTGTAAAGAAACAATATATACATATATTTACAATGAAACATTCAATATGCCACAAACCCAGGTATGCTGGAAGTTAGGTTTATAAAGAATGAATGATGAACTTTCGGATGAAAGGGAGCATTTTAAAGGGGCCAATACGAGCTAGAGAGGCTTAAAGAAAGCTTCCCATATCCAACTTCTCGTTTAGACCGCTTTGCCTAATGGTTGAGAGGTTATAGATCCACCTGCATTCTTTCTGCAGGAGGATTTTATCATTATTTCCCCCTCTCCCATTGGTAATACCCTTGTCGATACCTGTCACCCTCATACAGTCAGGTATACTGTTGTGGTGACTTTCAAAATGTCTAGCAACACTGCTAGTTTGGATTTTGTTCTTAATATCGTCCCTGTGTTCCAGGATTCTATCCTTCAGAATCCGTCTCATTTTGCCGACATAAAAACAGGGACACGAGCAAGAAAGAAGGTAAATAACCCCTTCTGTATTACAGTTAAAGAAGTATTTCAATTGATACATTTTATCTTAATTAACTGAAAAGACCTTGGTATGCAGCATAAACCTGCAGGCCACACATCTTTTGCAGGGGTAGTTGCCCACCTGCTTTTGTCTTGACAACCAATTCTTTTGGGGAGAGACGAATTTACTGTTTACTAATTTAACTTTTAAATTAGGGGCTCGTCTTGCTGTAATCATTGATATCTCCCCTATCTCTTGGGCAATGTTTTCATAGTTTAAGAGGACACTCCAATTCTTTTTGAGTATACCTCTTAAATGATCCCAATGACAGTTATATACTGTGATAATTCAATTTTTTTTTGTCTTTCTCCCTTATTTTAGGGAGTAGTAACTCCCTTCTTTCTGACTTCTGCGCAAAGCTTCTAGCACTAGACACTTTCCTTTTCACGTTTTTCCATTTGGGATGCATGTTCATTGAATTTTACGGTGGAAGAACAATTCCTGCCTCTCTTAAGGTGCTCGGGATGATGACTATGTGCCTCCAGAATGCTATTGGTAGCAGTTTCTTTTCTGAAATTCTCAGTTATAAGAATATCTCTTTCAATTTTTATTTTAACATCAAGAAAAGACAGATCTGTCTTACTAAAATTGAGGGTCAGGACAATGTTCCTGTTGTTTACATTGAGTTCTGAAACAAAACTCTGTAATTCTTTTTCTGAACCGTCCCAAATTAGTAAGACGTCGTCCACATAACGCAACCAAAGTTGAGCATGTTCATTAAAGGCTTGTTTTTGGAATACTTCTTCCATCTCCCACAGTCCCAAGTGTAAACAAGCATAAGTAGGGGCACAAGTTGCCCCCATTGCCGTCCCCCTATTCTGTTTATACAGTTTATTGTCAAACGAGAAGATATTATTCTCAAGAACAAAAGTTAACAATTTGTCAACAAACTCTGTGTGTTGAGAGTATGATGGTCCTCTAGTATCAAGGAAGTGTTTTGCTGCCCTTATTCCTACTGTGTGTGGAATAGAGGAGTAAAGACCTTCCACATCTAAGGAAACTAGGATGGCACCACTTGGTATTGTAATACCATCGATCTTCCTTAGGAGGTCAGGAGTATCGATTACATAGGAGGGCATTGTTTCCAAGAAAGGTTTGAGAAAACAGTCCACATAATTACCCAAATTCTCAGTAAGGCTGCCTATCCCTGAGATGATAGGGCGGCCCGGAGGGTTTGTGAGGTTCTTGTGAATTTTGGGTAAACAGTAAAACACCGGCATAACTGGAAAATCGTTAAACAGATATTTAAATTCAGATAGAGTAATGATGCCCCTCGATTTTGCATCGTTCAAAAATTTAAACAACTCAATTTTCAGGGAGGGGATGGGGTTCTCCGTGAGGCGCAAATATTGTTTTTTATCCAATAGTTGTCTCTTCACCTCTAAGACATAACATTTGGCATCCCAGAGAACCACATTTCCACCCTTATCGGCAGATTTGATCACCATGTCCTCTGCAAACATTAATTCGTTCAGAGCCTTCCTTTCTGCTTTGGACAAATTGTCCTTAGCAATCCCTGTAGTTATCAAATTATTAATATCCTTTTCGACTAATTTCACAAACAGATTGACAGAAGGAACAGAGGCAAGTTGGGGCATATACTTAGATTTAGCTCTAAGACCTGATTGTACTCTTATTTGAGTACCCACAGGAATAGGGTCAATAACTGGGGTCTCCACTTGTTCCATAAGTAATTCCTCAAGATCTGCAAGTGCCAATCTGTCCTCTTTACCAAGGGCCAAATCAACTACGTGCCTTTACCTTTAAACATTTGGGAAAGGACAAGGCGTCTTGCAAAATAATGCAGGTCTTTGATAAATACAAATTTGTTAAGCCCATTTGTAGGGTAAAATGATCAACCTTTCTTGAGAACACTCATGTGTGCTTGGTTAAGACGGAAAGAGGACAAGTTGACCACCTGCAGATCTTTATCTAGGGGCATCAATAGCCCCTTCTGCTGCGAAACCTCCGTGGACGACCCCTGCGTCCCCTCTCCTGGCTGTAGTCCCCTTGTCTGTTCTGTCTGGAAGGATATATCCTCCCTTCTGAAAGAGTATTCCCTCCTCCTGTGTCTCTTCCTGCCCCCTCTCCTTCTTCTATCCCAGTTCTGGCTGGCTGTAAATCGTTTTTTGACAGCTGTTTATCAGTTTCTATATCAGAGCTGTCAGTTCCAGAATCATAAGAACTTCTGACTGTTTGATAGTTGTAAATTCTATTCTTTAGATAGTCGTCATTGTCTCTTGCTAGCTTTCTACTCTTCCTGGATTTAATATCTGACTGGAGTCTAGCTAGTTGCTCTTGTATTTCTCTATTTAATTTCTAAAAGTTAGTATTCTGTTCAAAAGTATTCACCACTTTGAGTGCCTCCTCTACCGGTTGCTTTGTTTTCTCAAACCTCTCTTTATTCCTTTTTATCATTTTCTTCATAAGAATAATTGAACAATCTGTAAGGCTGGAATTCCAGTCTTCCAAAAAAACGTCACCTCCTTCATCTTCCCTCAAATTGGTACCTGGGTCAAGTCTCAGTCTTAGCCCTCTCGGGATAATACCGTTCTTGACATAATTTTCTAAGCTTGCTGTCTCCGCTCTTAATTTAATCTGTTTCACAAGCAATTTCTTGTACTCTTTAAAAGCTGTAAAAATATTCAATGGATTTATTTCACCATTTTTATTTTCTAGGGTGCCAGGCACCGACAAAGTTGCGATTAAATCTGCCTCCCAAGTTTCATCCGAAAGTTCATATGCCATTGTCAAGTTAGGAAAAACTGAACCTGGTTTCTGAAACCAACCAGCAGCACAGCAACCACACAAGTCAAAAATAGTTTAAGACTTTAAAAGTTAAAAAAAATATCTTCTTATTAAGAAAGTGTTTGAGTACACTCATCACTTCAACACTTGGCTTATTTGCAATTTTTTCCATCCACTCATAATTATTTTAAAGTTTGTTACTATTTGTTACCAGTTACTTGGACTTAGGTCCCTAGACCTGGTATTCTGGTGGATGAGGTACAGCATTAACTTTTAAAGTCTTTAACTATTTTTGACTTGTGTGGTTGCTGTGCAGTTGGTTGGTTTCAGAAACCAGGTTCAGTTTTTCCTAACTTGACAATGGCATATGAACTTTCGGATGAAACTTGGGAGGCAGATTTAATCGCAACTTTGTCGGTGCCTGGCACCCTAGAAAATAAAAATGGTGAAATAAATAAAGGAAGGCTCTGAACGAATTAATGTTTGCAGAGGACATGGTGATCAAATCTGCCGATAAGGGTGGAAATGTGGTTCTATGGGATGCCAAATGTTATGTCTTAGAGGTGAAGAGACAACTATTGGATAAAAAACAATATTTGTGCCTCACGGAGAACCCCATCCCCTCCCTGAAAATTGAGTTGTTTAAATTTTTGAACGATGCAAAATCGAGGGGCATCATTACTCTATATGAATTTAAATATCTGTTTAACGATTTTCCAGTTATGCCGGTGTTTTACTATTTACCCAAAATTCACAAGAACCTCACAAACCCTCCGGGCCGCCCTATCATCTCAGGGATAGGCAGCCTTACTGAGAATTTGGGTAATTATGTGGACTGTTTTCTCAAACCTTTCTTGGAAATTACCCCTGCAAAAGATGTGTGGCCTGCAGGTTTATGCTGCATACCAAGGTCTTTTCAGTTAATGAAGATAAAATTTATAAATTGAAATACTTCTTTAACTGTAATACAGAAGGGGTTATTTACCTTCTTTCTTGCTCGTGTCCCTGTTTTTATGTTGGCAAAACGAGACAGATTCTGAAGGATAGAATCCTGGAACACAGGGACAATATTAAGAACAAAATCCAAACTAGCAGTGTTGCTAGACATTTTGAAAGTCACCACAACAGTATACCTGACTGTATGAGGGTGACAGGTATCAACAAGGGTATTACCAATGGGAGAGGGGGAAATAATGATAAAATCCTCCTGCAGAAAGAATGCAGGTGGATCTATAACCTCTCAACCATTGGGCAAAGCGGTCTAAACGAGAAGTTGGATATGGGAAGCTTTCTTTAAGCCTCTCTAGCTCGTATTGGTCCCTTTAAAATGCTCCCTTTCGTCTGAAAGTTCATCATTGATTCTTTATAAACCTAACTTCCAGCATACCTGGATTTGTGGCATATTGAATGTTTCATTGTAAATATATGTATATATTGTTTCTTTACAATTAAGTTTTAATATTACTTTGTATGCTTTGTCTTTTCACATCCAACTATGGGCGTTATCCATATTCAGCTATAAATTAGCACCTATGACGTGCTAAGTCACATGCCCTGAGGAAGCCCCGTTCTCCTAATGACGTGGGGTGAAACACGTGTTGGCGTCTTTGCGTAGCCGACCTACGTAGCGTCCATGCTGACTGTTGGAGCTTGCTGCTGAACCTTGCAGCGTGACAAAGATTTCAAGTTTGGCTATCACTGGCTATCACCTGTGTGCTATGGAGCCCAAAATGGAAGGTAGATGAGCATGCTACAAAGGTAAAAATCGACATCACTTGGTAACAGCGGATGAATGTTAATCGTCTCAAGATTGGTGCTTAAAGTAACCGGAAGATTTGAAAAGGTTATAAGTTTCCATGACGACCGTAGTGGAAGGGTGCAGTTGACAGAGGGGTACTGTTTGATAAGTTTGTATCCTCCTGCATCCCCATTACTCCCTTGCTTGCTTTGTATCATCCGATACTTGTTGCCACACTAACACGCCTGTCCGCTATATGCATGCTATCATACTGGCTGTGTGGTTAAATTAACTGCCTTTCTAACCTTGTGTGTACATCTGCAAATTGACGGCAACTGTTTACCTTTAACTATTTGCTCTCTACCTTGGGACTTTGTTTCAGTTCTATCTGCATCAAGTTGGGGACTGTATCACATTATAAGTCTCTTAAAGGAACATACTCCTGTCATACGTGTTTGATTACCTATTACATGTGATAGTCTTTTTTGTGTTGCATATTCTTTCCTTGTCATGGTTAAAGCTTGATGCCTATATTTATGTATTATGCATGATAAGGTTTGCATTTGGGAATGTTAGGTATTCACCTCTTGAATGTCTCAGTTTTCACTAAAACCTTTTTAGGTCTGATGTACATTAGTGAATAACCATCCCTTCTGCAGCACTTAATGTAGCCAAATATATCTAGCTCCTCATTGCATGGTTTTTACATGGGCCGGCCCTCTTTACATCAATTGTTAATTACTTTTGATTTAGTTCTTGATATATGCCACTATACTTTGTTTTGGTTCTTTATTTTTAATGCTTTTTGCCGAGTTGGATCTGGCCTGGTCTGGACCTGCTGGCTGCACAATAAACCACCTTTTCATTAGTGAATTTCTACAAGTGTTTTGTCTTTTCTAAAAGAGTGCTGAATTCCGAGTATTTACAAATGTCATTATTTTATGCCATTTCTCTTCTTTATTATTGTTGATAATATATATATATATGTATGTATGTATATATATATATATGTATGTATATATATGTGTATATATATATATATATATATATATATGTATGTATGTATGTATACATATATATATATATATATACTGTATATATATATGTATGTATATATTTATGTATGTATATGTATGTATATATATGTATATATATATGTATGTATATATATATATATATATATATGTATGTATATATATATATATGTATATATATATGTATGTATGTATGTATATATATGTATGTATGTATATGTATGTATGTATATATGTATGTATCAAAATAACAAGAGTATTGCATTAAGCAATGATACTTTTTTATTGGACTAACTATACATTTATAAGTTGACAAGCTTTCAGAAGAGTTCCTTCCTTTATCAAGTCTGAAGCAATACTGACCAATTCAATGGAATTTACAGATTATATCTTAATACACAGAATAGCTAAGAAGACAGTGCAGGGAGAGGAGGAGGTGTCGTAAAAATCATGAGGGGGGCTTAGGTAACAGGCAGACAGTGTCCAGTGTAGGAGAACAGACAGGGGAAATATATAGCTTTACATAGAGCATATACTGACATAAAGTTATATATCAACATTGAATCAATATCTATAAAGATGTGAAATTGTATATACAGGGGGAATACAAAAGTTAAAAAAAGACAAAAGTGTGGACATAGGCTTACCTGTGTACCTATGTATAAAGAATGTGGAATATACAATGTAATTGACTAAATGAAAGTACATTACAAAAAATTCTGATAATGTGTTAAGAATCCAGAGTCCACATTTAGTCCAGAATTAAACAAGTTGAGGTGGATTATCATTTTCATTTCAAAGGTTTTTCTTTCCATGGTGTTTTTGAAGTTGCCTCTGAGAATTTTGATTTTGAGGTTTTGGATGGAGTGGTTAGGTTGGGTATAATGGTGACCAACAGGGGTGCAGTATTTTGTTTCACAGTGGTTTTTGATTGAGTGACTGTGTAAGTTCATCCGAAGGTGCAGTTTTTGGCTTGTTTCTCCAATATAGCATCCCACTTCAAATGCAGTGCAATGTATCATGCATACCATATTTGCAGATATACATGAATATGCCCCTTTAATGTTATAGGATTTATTACTGATGTGAACACGTGAACACTTACTACAATACAGGGAGAAGAAAAACATATCACGTATCCCACTAGTAGTCAAATACAACCTTGCTGTGGAAGGGATACGAAAAATCATAAAAGACTTACAGCCACTACTCCTAGAGGATCCCACACTCAAAACAAATCTTTCCAAAACCCCAAATCCTGGCATACAGGCAACCACCTAACCTAAAGCAGAAACTGGTACATAGGAAGCTACCCCTTGAGAAAAAGAACACTCAGAATGGAACCAAGTGCTGCTATAAAGCTCTCTGCAAACTGAGTCAACACATTTGTGAAAGCAGCACAGCAAATCACAATAATAAATCCTATAACATTAAAGTGGCATATTCATGTATATCTGCAAATGTGGTATAGATGATACATTGCACTGCATTTGAAGTGGGATGCTATATTGGAGAAACAAGCCAAAAACTGCACCTTCGAATGAACTTACACAGACACTCAATCAAAAACCACTGTGAAACAAAATACTGCACCCCTGTTGGTCACCATTTCACCCAACCTGACCACTCCATCCAAAACCTCAAAATCAAAATTCTCAGAGGCAAATTAAAAAACACCATGGAAAGAAAAACCTTTGAAATGAAAATGATAATGCACTTCAACTTGTTTAATTCTGGACTAAATGTGGACTCTGGATTCTTAACACATTATCAGAATTTTTTGTAATGTACTTTCATTTAGTCAATTACATTGTATATTCCACATTCTTTATACATAGGTACACAGGTAAGCCTATGTCCACACTTTTGTCTTTTTTTAACTTTTGTATTCCCCCTGTATATACAATTTCACATCTTTATAGATATTGATTCAATGTTGATATATAACTTTATGTCAGTATATGCTCTATGTAAAGCTATATATTTCCCCTGTCTGTTCTCCTACACTGGACACTGTGCCTGTTACCTAAGCCCCCCTCATGATTTTTACGACACCTCCTCCTCTCCCTGCACTTTCTGTCTTCTTAGCTATTCTGTGTTTTAAAATATAATCTGTAAATTCCATTGAATTGGTCAGTATTGCTTCAGACTTGATAAAGGAAGGAACTCTTCCGAAAGCTTGTCAGCTTATAAATGTATAGTTAGTCCAATAAAAAAAAGTATCATTGCTCAATGCAATACTCTTGTTATTTTGATATCTAAATCTCTGGACTAACACGGCTACTCCAATCAACGTGTATATGTATGTATGTATGTATATATGTATGTATATATATGTGTATGTATGCATATGTATGTATATATATGTATGTATGTATGTATATATATATATATATATATATATATGTATATGTATGTATATATGCATATGTATATATATGTATGTATGTATATATATATGTATGTATATATATATATGTATGTATATGTATATATATATATATATATATATATATATGTGTGTATGTATGTATATATATGTATGCATGTATATGTATATATGTTTATATATGTATGTATATGTATGTATGTATGTATGTATATGTATATATATGTATGTATGTATATATATATATGTATGTATATATATATATGTATGTATATGTATATATATATATATATATATATGTGTGTATGTATGTATATATATGTATGCATGTATATGTATATATGTTTATATATGTATGTATATATATGTATGTATGTATATGTATGTATCAAAATAACAAGAGTATTGCATTCAGCAATAATACTTTTTTATTGGACTAACTATACATTTATAAGTTGACAAGCTTTCGGAAGAGTTCCTTCCTTTATCAAGTCTAATGAAGGGGGACAGAGTAATATACCCATCTGTCCCCCAGAGCATGCCAAGACAGTCAACCAAATTTTAGATTCTTGTTTATTTAAGGAAAAAAACATTACTTTTAGGAATAAGACTTTAAATAATGTAGGCAGGGATTGTATTGACCATGCAAAATTATTTGAGAATTCTAGAAATATTCTACGTGCAATGTGCTTAAATGCTTGCAGTTTAGTAAGTAAATTACCTGCACTTACTGCAATAAGGATTCAAGATAAATTGGATTTAGTAGCTATAACAGAGACATGGTACAATGACTTTCACAACTGGGAAACAGTCATACCTGGTTACATCTTGTTTAAAAAAAATAGAGTAGGGAAAAAAGGGGGCGGAGTTGCTCTGTATGTGAAAGACAATATTAAAGTAACTGAAATTGTAGAAAAAAATGACAATGTAGAAAGTGTTTGGGTAACTATAGAAACTGACGGGAAACAGGTGTTTAGAATAGGAGTAGTATATAGACCACCATTACAGGATGAAGCATCAGACAATTTATTAATTGATGAAATAGCCAAAATTACAATGAAGGGCAATGTTATTGTAGTGGGGGATCTTTAATATGCCTGATGTAGATTGGGAAGTACCTGTTGCCAAATCAACTACAAGTAAATATATCCTGGAATCTTTACAAGGGGAATCTCTTGAGCAACTAGTAAAATAACCAACATGTAAAGGAACTATATTAGATTTAGTACTTACAAACAGTGATATAGTATCTGAGGTGTCTGTGGGTGAGAACTTATGCTCTAGTGATCATCAGTCTGTATGGTTTAATATTCAGGCAAAGGTACTGAGCAACCATAGTAAAACAAAAGTCATACGGCTAGATTTAGAGTTGGGCGGTAGCCGTGAAAACCAGCGTTAGAGGCTCCTAACGCTGGTTTTTACCGCCCTCTGGTATTTGGAGTCAGTCAGGAAAGGGTCTAATGCTCACTTTCCAGCCGCGACTTTTCCAAACCGCAGATCCCCCTACGCCATTTGCGTATCCTATCTTTTCAATGGGATCTTCCTAACGCCGGTATTTAGAGTCGTGGCTGAAGTGAGCGTTAGAAATCTAACGACAAAACTCCAGCCGCAGAAAAAAGTCAGTAGTTAAGAGCTTTCTGGGCTAACGCCGGTTTATAAGGCTCTTAACTACTGTGCTCTAAAGTAGACTAACACCCATAAACTACCTATGTACCCCTAAACCGAGGCCCCCCCACATCGCCGCCACTCTATTAATTTTTTTTAACCCCTAATCTGCCACTCCGTACACCGCCGCCAGCTACATTATCCCTATGTACCCCTAATCTGCTGCCCCTAACATCACCGACCCCTATATTATATTTATTAACCCCTAATCTGCCCCCCCCAACGTCGCCGCTACCTTACCTACACTTATTAACCCCTAATCTGCCGACCGAACCGCACCGCTACTATAATAAATGTATTAACCCCTAATCTGCCTCACTCCCGCCTCAATAACCCTATAATAAATAGTATTAACCCCTAATCTGCCCTCCCTAACATCGCCGACACCTAACTTCAAACATTAACCCCTATTCTGCCGACCGGAGCTCACCGCTATTCTAATAAATTTTTTAAACCCTAAAGCTAAGTCTAACCCTAACACTAACACCCCCCTAAGTTAAATATAATTTTTATCTAACGAAAAAAATTAACTATTATTAAATAAATTAATCCTATTTAAAACTAAATACTTACCTGTAAAATAAACCCTTATATAGCTACAATATAAATTATAATTATATTGTAGCTATTTTAGGATTAATATTTATTTTACAGGCAACTTTGTAATTATTTTAAACAGGTACAATAGCTATTAAATAGTTAATAACTATTTAATAGCTAAAATAGTTAAAATAATTACAAAATTACCAGTAAAATAAATCCTAACCTAAGTTACAATTACACCTAACTCTACACTATCAATAAATAAATTAAATAAACTACCTACAATTACCTACAATTAAACCTAACACTACACTATCAATAAATTAATTAAATACAAATAACTACAATGAAATAAACTAACTAAAGTTCAAAAAATAAAAAAGAACTAAGTTACAAAAAATAAAAAAATATTTACAAACATTAGAAAAATATTACAACAATTTTAAACTAATTACACCTACTCTAAGCCCCCTAATAAAATAACAAAGACCCCCAAAATAAAAAAATGCCCTACCCTATTCTAAATTTAAAAAGTTCAAAGCTCTTTTACCTTACCAGCCCTGAAAAGGGCCATTTGCGGGGCATGCCCCAAAGAATTCAGCTCTTTTGCCTGTAAAAAAAAACATACAATACCCCCCCCAACATTACAACCCACCACCCACATACCCCTAATCTAACCCAAACCCCCCTTAAATAAACCTCACACTAAGCCCCTGAAGATCTCCCTACCTTATCTTCACCTCACCGGGTTCACCGATCGGTCCAGAAGAGGGTCCGAAGTCTTGATCCAAGCGGCGGCTGAAGAAATCCATCATCGGGCTGAAGTCGGAAGTCCATCTTCGGGATGAAGTCTTCTATCAAGCCGCATCTTCAATCTTCTTTCTTCCGGAGCGGAGCGGAGCCATCTTCTATCCTATCAGCCAATAGGAGCAATCCTATCAGCCAATCGGAATTCGAGGGACGCCATCTTGGATGACATCATTTAAAGGAACCGTCATTCGGCGAGTAGGCGTCGCTTGAAGAGGTTGGATCCGCGTCGGCTGGGAAGAAGATCTGGGAAGAAGATGGCTCTGCTCCGCTCCGGAAGAAAGAAGATTGAAGATGCGGCTTGATAGAAGACTTCATCCCGATGATGGACTTCCGACTTCAGCCCGATGATGGAGTTCTTCAGCCGCCGCTTGGATCAAGACTTTGGACCCTCTTCTGTACCGATCGCTGAACCCGGTGAGGTGAAGATAAGGTAGGGAGATCTTCAGGTGCTTAGTGTTAGGTTTATTTAAGGGGGGTTTGGGTTAGATTAGGGGTATGTGGGTGGTGGGTTGTAATGTTGGGGGGGTATTGAATGGGTTTTTTTTACAGGCAAAAGAGCTGAATTCTTTGGGGCATGCCCCGCAAATGGCCCTTTTCAGGGCTGGTAAGGTAAAAGAGCTTTGAACTTTTTAAATTTAGAATAGGGTAGGGCATTTTTTTATTTTGGGGGTCTTTGCTATTTTATTAGGGGGCTTAGAGTAGGTGTAATTAGTTTAAAATTGTTGTAATATTTTTCTAATGTTTGTAAATATTTTTTTATTTTTTGTAACTTAGTTCTTTTTTATTTTTTGTACTTTAGTTAGTTTATTTAATTGTAGTTCTTTGTAGGTATTTTATTTAATTAATTTATTGATAGTGTAGTGTTAGGTTTAATTGTAACTTAGGTTAGGATTTATTTTACAGGTAATTTTGTAATTATTTTAAATATTTTAGCTATTAAATAGTTATTAACTATTTAATAGCTATTGTACCTGTTTAAAATAATTACAAAGTTGCCTGTAAAATAAATATTAATCCTAAAATAGCTACAATATAATTATAATTTATATTGTAGCTATATTAGGGTTTATTTTACAGGTAAGTATTTAACTTTAAATAGGAATAATTTATATAATAAGAGTTAATTTATTTTGTTAGATTTAAATTATATTTAATTTAGGGGGGTGTTAGTGTTAGGGTTAGACTTAGCTTTAGGGGTTAATCCATTTATTAGACTAGCGGCGAGATCCGATCGGCAGATTAGGGGTTAATTATTGTAGGTAGCTGGCGGCGACGTTGTGGGGGGCAGATTAGGGGTTAATAAATATAATATAGGGGTCGGCGGTGTTAGGGGCAGCAGATTAGGGGTACATAGGTATAATGTAGGTAGCGGCTGTATACGGAGCGGCAGATTAGGGGTTAAAAAATATATGCAGGTGTCAGCGATAGCGGGGGCGGCAGATTAGGGGTTAATAAGTGTAAGGTTAGGGGTGTTTAGACTCGGGGTACATGTTAGGGTGTTAGGTGCAGACTTAGGAAGTGTTTCCCCATAGGAAACAATGGGGCTGCGTTAGGAGCTGGACGCTGCTTTTTTGCAGGTGTTAGGTTTTTTTTCAGCTCAAACAGCCCCATTGTTTTCTATGGGGGAATCGTGCACAAGCACATTTTTGAAGCTGGCCGCGTCCGTAAGCAACGCTGGTATTTAGAGTTGCAGTGGCGGTAAATATGCTCTACGCTCCTTTTTTGGAGCCTAACGCAGCCATTCTGTGAACTCTAAATACCAGCGGTATTTAAAAGGTGCGGGAGAAAAAAAGCATGCGTAGCTAACGCACCCCTTTGGCCGCAGAACTCTAAATCTAGCCGTTAGACTTTAGATCTACTGATTTTTCTTACATGGGCAGATACATAGATGAATCCCTAAAAGGGATGGCACAGATTACAGGAGTACAAGAACAGTGGGAATATTTTAAAAATGCTATTCTAGATGCAACTAAACACTGTATTAGGCTTGTTTGTAAAAGTAAAAGAAAAAGAAAACCAATATGGTTTTCAAGAGTAGCACATGCAGTTAAGACAAAAAAGACAGTCTATAAAAAATTCAAACTCACTGTCTCAGAAGAGGATAAAGAAAAATGGAGAACCCATCAAAAGATGACAAAGCAGTTAATCAGAAAGGCTAAAGCTGATGCAGAAGAGAAAATATCACAATCTGTAAAAAATTGTGACAAAACCTTCTTTAGATATATCAGTGAAAAGAGAAAAACTAACAGAGGGATAGTTAGACTCAAGAATGAGGATAGAGTAGTGGAAGCAGATAAACAAATAGCAAACTGTTTAAATGATTACTTTTGTTCAGTCTTTACAACAGATGGTAAAGATAGTGAGATGCTATTAAGGGATGTTACTGTAAATAATGTGAGTAGTACTTTTCTTTTTACAGAGGAAGAGGTTTCAAGGGCTTTATCAAAAATAAAAGTTAATAAGTCTGTGGGTCCAGATAATATTCATCCAAGGGTTCTAAGAGAACTTCGATCCATAATAGCTACTCCATTAGCTGATTTATTTAATCAGTCACTTCTAACAGGAGTTGTTCCAAAAGACTGGAAAATTGCCAATGTAGTCCCTCTTCATAAAAAGGGTAGTAGGGAAGATTCTGCTAACTATAGGCCAGTCAGTTTGACTTCAATTGCAGGGAAATTAATGGAAACTTTTTTAAAGGAAAGACTTGTATCTTTCATTCAGACAAACAACTTAGAAGACAAAGGACAGCATGGTTTCACTGCTGGAAGATCATGCCTAACTAATCTAATTGATTTCTTTGACCATGTAACTAAAATAATAGACCAGGGAGGAGCCGTAGATGTTGCATATCTAGACTTTAGCAAAGCATTTGACACCGTCCCACACAACAAACTTATTCACAAAAGGTATTGCCTTGGAATAGATGCTAAGATTGTTAAGTGGGTAGAATGATGGCTTAAAGATAGACGACAGAGGGTTTCAATTAATGGAGTACATTCAAATGAGGCATCAGTTACTAGTGGTGTTCCCCAAGGGTCAGTTCTTGGGCCTGTTCTGTTTAACATGTTCATAAGTGATATTGGAAGTGGGCTTAAGGGGAAGGTTTGCTTATATGCTGAAAATTTGTAACAGGGTAGATGTTCCAGGAGGAGTTGATCAAATGAACTGTGATATTAATAAACTAGAGGACTGATCAAATAAATGGGATCTGAAATGTAATATTATCAAGAGCAAAATTATGCATATAGGATCCAAAAACCCAAAGGCCGATTATAGTCTCAATGGTACATTACTGACTGTAATTAAAGAAGAAAGGGATTTGGGAATTATTATTTCAGATGATTTAAAATTTGGTACACAATGCCGCAGTGCAGCCAGCAAGGCCAGTCAAATACTTAGTTGCATTGGAAGAGGATTTAGTAGCAGAAATAGCAAGGTTCTTATGTCACTTTACAGATCATTAGTTAGACCAAATATGGAATACTGTGTACAGTTCTGGAGACCATATCTTCAGAAAGATATAAATAAACTAGAAGCTGTCCAAAGGAGGGCTACTAAATGGTACATGGTCTAAAATATAAAACGTACAAAGAAAGACTCTATGATCTAAATATGTATAGTTTAGAGGATAGAAGGGAAAGAGGTGACATGATAGAAACCTTCAAATATATGAAGGGACTTAATAAAATAGAAGCTGAAAGCATTTTTCACAAAAAAATAAATGCCAAAACAAGGGGTCACAATCTAAAGTTAGAGGGTAGCAGATTCAGAAGAAATATAAGGAAGCATTTTTTTACAGAAAGGGTGGTGGATTCATGGAATGAACTTCCATTTGAGGTGGTAAACACAAAGACTGTAAAGGAATTTAAAAATGCCTGGGACATGCATAAGGCTATCCTAAGGAAAAAGTAACAGGTAATATGGGTAGACTTGATGGGCCTTTTTGGTTCTTATCTACCGTCAAATTCTATCGGCTAGATTTAGAGTTTGGCGGCCAAAGGGGTGCGTTAGCTACGCATGCTTTTTTTCGCCCGCACCTTTTAAATACCGCTGGTATTTAGAGTTCACAGAAGGGCTGCGTTAGGCTCCAAAAAGGGAGCGTATAGCATATTTACCGCCACTGCAACTCTAAATACCAGCGGTGCTTACGGACGCGGCCAGCTTCAAATACGTGCTCGTGCACGATTCCCCCATAGAAAACAATGGGACAGTTTGAGCTGAAAAAAAACCTAACACCTGCAAAAAAGCAGCGTTCAGGTCCTAACGCAGCCCCATTGTTTCCTATGGGGAAACACTTCCTATGTCTGCACCTAACACTCTAACATGAACCCCGAGTCTAAACACCCCTAACCTTACACTTATTAACCCCTAATCTGCCGCCCCCGCTATCGCTGACCCCTGCATATTATTATTAACCCCTAATCTGCCGCTCCGTACACCGCCGCAACCTACATTATACCTATGTACTCCTAATCTGCTGCCCCTAACACCGCCGACCCCTATATTATATTTATTAACCCCTAATTTGCCGCCCCCAACCTCGCCTCCACCTACCTACAATAATTAACCCCTAATCTGCCGACCGGAGCTCACCGCTACTATAATAAATGTATTAACCCCTAATCCGCCTCACTCCCGCCTCAATAACCCTATAATAAATAGTATTAACCCCTAATCTGCTCTCCCTAGCATCGCCAACACCTAACTTCAAGTATTAACCCCTAATCTGCCGACCGGAGCTCACCGCTACTCTACTAAATTTTTTAACCCCTAAAGCTAAGTCTAACCCTAACCTTAACACCCCCCTAAATTAAATATAATTTTTATCTAACGAAATAAATTAACTCTTATTAAATAAATTATTCCTATTTAAATCTAAATACTTCCTTGTAAAATAAACCCTAATATAGCTACAATATAAATTATAATTATATTGTAGCTATTTTAGGATTAATATTTATTTTACAGGCAACTTTGTATTTATTTTAACCAGGTACAATAGCTATTAAATAGTTAATAACTATTTAATAGTTACCTAGTTAAAATAATTACAAAATGATCTGTAAAATAAATCCTAACCTAAGTTACAATTAAACCTAACACTACACTATCAATAAATAAATTAAATAAAATACCTACAATTATCTACAATTAAACCTAACACTACACTATCAATAAATTAATTAAATACAATACCTACAAATAAATACAATTAAATAAACTAACTAAAGTACAAAAAATAAAAAAGAACTAAGTTACACAAAATAAAAAAATATTTACAAACATTAGAAAAATATTACAACAATTTTAAACTAATTACACCTACTCTAAGCCCCCTAATAAAATAACAAAGCCCCCCAAAATAAAGAAATGCCCTACCCTATTCTAAAATTAAAATAGAAAAGCTCTTTTACCTTACCAGCCCTGAAAAGGACCCTTTGCGGGGCATGCCCCAAAGAATTCAGCTCTTTTGCCTGTAAAAAAAAAACATACAATACCGCCCCCCCAACATTACAACCCACCACCCACATACCCCTAATCTAACCCAAACCCCCCTTAAATAAACCTAACACTAAGCCCCTGAAGATCTCCCTACCTTGTCTTCACCTCACCGGGTTCAGAGATCGGTCCAGAAGAGGGTCCGAAGTCTTGATCCAAGCGGCGGCTGAAGAACTCCATCATCGAGCTGAAGTCTTGATCCAAGCGGGCGCTGAAGAAGTCCATCATCGGGATGAAGTCTTCTATCAAGCGGCATCTTCAATCTTCTTTCTTCCGGAGCGGAGCCATCTTCTTCCTAGCCGACACGGATCCATCCTCTTCAACCGACGCCTACTCGCCGAATGACGGTTCCTTTAAATGACGTCATCCAAGATGGCGTCCCTCGAATTCCGATTAGCTGATAGGATTCTATCAGCCAATCGGAATTAAGGTAGGAATATTCTGATTGGCTGATGGAATCAGCCAATCAGATTCAAGTTCAATCCGATTGGCTGATCCAATCAGCCAATCAGATTGAGCTCGCATTCTATTGGCTGTTCCAATCAGCCAATAGAATGCGAGCTCAATCTGATTGGCTGATTGGATCAGCCAATCGGATTGAACTTGAATCTGATTGGCTGATTCCATCAGCCAATCAGAATATTCCTACCTTAATTCCGATTGGCTGATAGAATCCTATCAGCCAATCGGAATTCGAGGGACGCCATCTTGGATGACGTCATTTAAAGGAACCGTCATTCGGCGAGTTGGCGTCGGTTGAAGAGGATGGATCCGCGTCGGCTGGGAAGAAGATGGCTCCGCTCCGGAAGAAAGAAGATTGAAGATGCCGCTTGATAGAAGACTTCATCCCGATGATGGACTTCTTCAGCGGCCGCTTGGATCAAGATTTCAGCCCGATGATGGAGTTCTTCAGCCGCCGCTTGGATCAAGACTTCGGACCCTCTTCTGGACCGATCGCTGAACCCGGTGAGGGGAAGACAAGGTAGGGAGATCTTCAGGGGCTTAGTGTTAGGTTTATTTAAGGGGGGTTTGGGTTAGATTAGGGGTATGTGGGTGGTGGGTTGTAATGTTGGGGGGGTATTGTATGTTTTTTTTTTTACAGGCAAAAGAGCTGAATTCTTTGGGGCATGCCCCGCAAAGGGCCCTTTTCAGAGCTGGTAAGGTAAAAGAGCTTTTCTATTTTAATTTTAGAATAGGGTAGGGCATTTTTTTATTTTGGGGGGCTTTGTTATTTTATTAGGGGGCTTAGAGTAGGTGTAATTAGTTTAAAATTGTTGTAATATTTTTCTAATGTTTGTAAATATTTTTTTATTTTTTGTAACTTAGTTCTTTTTTATTCTTTGTACTTTAGTTAGTTTATTTAATTGTATTTATTTGTAGGTATTGTATTTAATTAATTTATTGATAGTGTAGTGTTAGGTTTAATTGTAGATAATTGTAGGTATTTTATTTAATTTATTTATTGATAGTGTAGTGTTAGGTTTAATTGTAACTTAGGTTAGGATTTATTTTACAGGTAATTTTGTAATTATTTGAACTAGGTAACTATTAAATAGTTATTAACTATTTAATAGCTATTGTACCTGGTTAAAATAAATACAAAGTTGCCTGTAAAATAAATATTAATCCTAAAATAGCTACAATATAATTATAATTTATATTGTAGCTATATTAGGGTTTATTTTACAAGTAAGTATTTAGATTTAAATAGGAATAATTTATTTAATAAGAGTTAATTGATTTCGTTAGATAAAAATTATATTTAACTTAGGGGGGGTGTTAGTGTTAGGGTTAGACTTAGCTTTAGGGGTTAAAAAATTTAGTAGAGTAGCGGTGAGCTCCGGTCGGCAGATTAGGGGTTAATACTTGAAGTTAGGTGTCGGCGATGTTAGGGAGAGCAGATTAGGGGTTAATACTATTTATTATAGGGTTATTGAGGCGGGAGTGAGGCGGATTAGGGGTTAATACACTTATTATAGTAGCGGTGAGCTCCGGTCGGCAGATTAGGGGTTAATTATTGTAGGTAGGTGGAGGCAACATTGGGGGCGGCATATTAGGGGTTAATAAATATAATATAGGGGTTGGCGGTGTTAGGGGCAGCAGATTAGGGGTACATAGAGATAACGTAGGTGGCCGCAGTGTACTGAGCGGCAGATTAGGGGTTAAAAAATTTTAATATAGTGGCGGCGATGTGGGGGTACCTCGGTTTAGGGGTACATAGGTAGTTTATGAGTGTTAGTGTACTTTAGAGCACAGTAGTTAAGAGCTTTATAAACCGGCGTTAGCCCAAAAAAGCTCTTAACTACTGACTTTTTTCTGCATCTGGAGTTTTGTCGTTAGATTTCTAACGTTCACTTCAGCCACGACTCTAAATACCGGCGTTAGAAAGATCCCATTGAAAAGATAGGATACGCAAATGGCGTAGGGGGATCTCCGGTATGGAAAAGTCGCGGCTGCAAAGTGAGCGTTAGTCCTGACTGACTCCAAATACCAGCGGGCGGTAAAAATCAGCGTTAGGAGCCTCTAACGCTGGTTTTGACGGCTACCGCCCAACTCTAAATCTAGGCCTATGTTTCTATGTTAATACTGACCAATTCAATGGAATTTACAGATTATATCTTAAAACACAGAATAGCTAAGAATACAGTGCAGGGAGAGGAGGAGGTGTCGTAAAAATCATGAGGGGGGCTTAGGTAACAGGCACAGTGTCCAGTGTAGGAGAACAGACAGGGGAAATATATAGCTTTACATAGAGCATATACTGACATAAAGTTATATATCAACATTGAATCAATATCGATAAAGATGTGAAATTGTATATACAGGGGGAATACAAAAGTTAAAAAAAGACAAAAGTGTGGACATAGGCTTACCTGTGTACCTATGTATAAAGAATGTGGAATATACAATGTAATTGACTAAATGAAAGTACATTACAAAAAATCCACATTTAGTCCGGAATTAAGCAAGTTGAAGTGCATTATCATTTTCATTTCAAAGGTTTTTCTTTCCATGGTGTTTTTGAAGTTGCCTCTGAGAATTTTTTATTTTGAGGTTTTGGATGGAGTGGTCAGGTTGGGTATAATGGTGACCAACAGGGGTGCAGTATTTTGTTTCACAGTGGTTTTTGATTGAGTGTCTGTGTAAGTTCATTCGAAGGTGCAGTTTTTGGATTGTTTCTCCAATATAGCATCCCACTTCACATGCAGTGCAATGTATCATCTATACCACATTTGCAGATATACATGAATATGCCCCTTTAATGTTATAAGATTTATTATTGTGATTTGCTGTGCTGCTTTATAGCAGCACTTGGTTCCATTCTGAGTGTTCTTTTTCTCAAGGGGTAGCTTCCTATGTACCAGTTTCTGCTTTAGGTTAGGTGGTTGTATGCCAGGATTGGGGGTTTTTAAAAGATTTTTTTGAGTGTGGGATCCTCTAAGAGTAGTGGCTGTAAGTCTTTTATGATTTTTCGTATCCCTTCCACAGCAGGGTTGTATTTGACTACTAGTGGGATACGTGATATGTTTTTCTTCTCCCTGTATTGTAGTAAGTGTTCACATGGAGTATTGAGGGCAGAGTTTTATTTATAATCCTTGTTTTGTAACCTTTTTCTCTGAATGATTGGGACAGTGTGATGAGGTGTTTGTCACGGTCCTTGGTATCTGAGCAAATTCTGTGGTATCTTGTAACCTGACTGTAGATTATGAATTTTTTAATGTGATTGGGGTGGGAGCTGGAGCTGTGGAGGTAGCTGCATCTATCTGTTGGTTTCCTGTATACAGATGAGTGCAGTTTGCCATTTGTGATGGATATTGTTGTATCCAGGAAGCTGACACAGTCTCTAGAAAAGTTCACCAATTGTAACCAATTGTAACAGAGAGGCAGTAGGATCTGTTATATCTTTTGGGTAGGCAGAGACAAGCAAGTAACTGCTCTTGGTAATTGTAGCAGCGAGGCAGTAGGATCTGTAATATCTTTTGGGTAGGCAGAGACAAGCAAGTAACTGCTCTTGGTAATTGTAGCGGAGAGGCAGTAGGATCTGTAATATCTTTTGGGTAAGCAGAGACAAGCAAGTAACTACTCTTGGTAATTGTAGCAGAGAGGCAGTAGGATCTGTAATATCTTTTGGGTAGGCAGAGACAAGCAAGTAACTGCTCTTGGTAATTGTAGCAGCGAGGCAGTAGGATCTGTAATATATTTTGGGTAAGCAGAGACAAGCAAGTAACTACTCTTGGTAATTGTAGCAGAGAGGTAGTAGGATCTGTAATATCTTTTTGGTAAGCAGAGACAAGCAAATAACTACTCTTGGTAATTGTAGCAGAGAGGCAGTAGGATCTGTAATATCTTTTTGTTAAGCAGAGACAAACAAATAACTACTCTTGGTAATTGTAGCAGAGAGGCAGTAGGATCTGTAATATCTTTTGGGTAAGCAGAGACAAGCAAGTAACTACTCTTGGTAATTGTAGCAGAGAGGCAGTAGGATCTGTAATATCTTTTGGGTAGGCAGAGACAAGCAAGTAACTACTCTCGGTAATTGTAGCAGCGAGGCAGTAGGATCTGTAATATCTTTTTGGTAAGCAGAGACAAACAAATAACTACTCTTGGTAATTGTAGCAGAGAGGCAGTAGGATCTGTAATATCTTTTGGGTAAGCAGAGACAAGCAAGTAACTACGCTTGGTAATTGTAGCAGAGAGGCAGTAGGATCTGTAATATCTTTTGGGTAGGCAGAGACAAGCAAGTAACTACTCTTGGTAATTGTAGCAGAGAGGCAGAAGGATCTATAATATCTTTTGGGTAGGCAGAGACAAGCAAATAACTACTCTTGGTAATTGTAGCAGAGAGGCAGTAAGATCTGTAATATCTTTTGGGTAAGCAGAGACAAACAAGTAACTACTCTTGGTAATTGTAGCAGAGAGGCAGTAGGATCTGTAATATCTTTTGGGTAGGCAGAGACAAGCAAGTAACTACTCTTGGTAATTGTAGCAGAGAGGCAGAAGGATCTATAATATCTTTTGGGTAGGCAGAGACAAGCAAGTAACTACTCTTGGTAATTGTAGCAGAGAGGCAGAAGGATCTGTAATATCTTTTGGGTAAGCAGAGACAAGCAAGTAACTACTCTTGGTAATTGCAGCAGAGAGGCAGAAGGATCTGTAATATCTTTTGGGTAAGCAGAGACAAGCAAGTAACTACTCTTGGTAATTGTAGCAGAGAGGCAGTAGGATCTGTAATATCTTGTGGGTAAGCAGAGACAAGCAAGTAACTACTCTTGGTAATTGTAAGAATAACCCCTTTCCACCAAGAACTAGACGAAACATAGCTTGGGAGTCAACAACAACTTATTCTACAACTGGAAAAACAAACACTTTTTAAAAACAGTCTCCCCTACAAGGGGTTTCCCAACTGAAACAGCAGGGAGTTTAAACAGTAACATACAGTTTAACATACATTTTAACCATTAGCCTAAATATCAATTCCTGCATAGTTCATAAGTGGCGAGGTTTGCCACAAAAGCGACAGGATTCAAACCGCACAGCAAGTCGTAGGACATGTGATGTATATGAACGGACGGTGAATGGGGACAGATTATACCAGACTAAAGAGAACTGCATTGAAGGAATTACTGGAGGCAAGAGGAATTATTGCCAGCAATAAAATCAAAGCAAGGCTGATTGCAGAGCTCATGGAGGGAGACCGGGTAGCAGGTACTGCCGTACCCATGGCGAACAACGAAACTGAATTCCAAAAAGAGATGCGGACCCGGTTGGCTTTTTTTCCGCTACCCCATACGGAGGAGCTCCTGACACGGACATCAGCAGACGTACAGGAGTACTTGATGGTGATCCGACAAACCGCCCCGAGACCCGGAGAGGGGCTACCAGTACACTCCAGTGCTGGTACAGGGAAAGCTAAGATTCCTTACCACACATTCAAGGATCATACCGACACGGAGGATATCGATGGGTACCTACAGGACTTTGAGCGATTATGCCAACTGCATAATATTAGTACCGCTGACCAAGTTCCCCTACTGGCTGGCAAGTTATCCGGGCGGGCTGCTGAAGCCTACTGCACCATACCAGATGAGGACAGCAGGGACTACCAGAAGGTAAAACAGGCCATCCTGGCTAGGTATGCTATTACCCCGGAGGCATACCAACAGCGGTTCCGAGACCTGAAGAAGCTGGAGAAAGATACCCACACTGCGTGGGCGCATCGGCTAACCAGGGCCGCTAAAGGCTGGTTGCAGGCAGCCCAAGTCCTCGGGAACAAGCTCAAATAGCAGAGCTACTGCAGGAAAAGAGAGACATGTTCTCCAACGTGCCTGGATATACCACCCATAGGGTAGAAACCCCAGATCACCTCCCCATGCATCAACCTCCTTATCGCATACCAGAATCGGTGAGAGAACATATGCGGAAGGAGATTGACGAGATGCTACAGTTAGGAGTGATTGAGCACTCGGACAGCCCCTGGGCTTCGCCGGTGGTTCTAGTGCTGAAGCGGGACGGCACAACCCGCTTCTGCGTAGACTACCGGAAACTTAATGATAAAACCGTCTCTGACGCCTACCCTATGCCCCGCATAGATGAGCTCCTGGATAAAATGGCTCGAGGCCAGTACCTCACCACCATAGATCTGTGTAAGGGGTACTGGCAGATCCCACTGGCCGAGGATGCCATCCCCAAATCAGCGTTTGTCACCCCGTTTGGCCTGTACCAATTCAAGGTCATGCCATTCGGGATGAAGAACGCTCCGGCTACTTTCCAGCGAATGGTAGATCGGCTATTGGATGGGTCCCAAGAGTACGCATGCGCCTATTTAGATGACATAGCTATATTTAGCAGCTCCTGGGACGAGCATTTGAACCATATAGGGGCGATCCTAGATCGCATTAGGGAGGCAGGATTAACCCTTAAGCCTAGCAAATGTCATATAGGGATGGCGGAGGTCCAGTACCTAGGGCACCGAGTAGGTAGCGGGCAGCAGAAGCCCGAACTGGCCATGGTAGAGGCCTTAGCCAAGTGGCCCACTCCCCGTACCAAGACCCAAGTGCTAGCCTTTCTAGGTACCGCAGGCTATTATAGGAAGTTCGTACCTAATTATAGTACCCTAGCCAAACCCCTCACCGAACTCACCCGTAAAAACCTTCCTAAGATTGTTACCTGGAGCCCAGAGTGTGAACAAGCATTCCAAGAACTAAAAAACGCTCTCGTAAATGCCCCTATCCTTGCTGCCCCGGATCCAACTAAACGCTTTCTCGTCCATACACACGCTTCTATGTTTGGATTGGGAGCTGTGCTGAGCCAAGTCGGGGCTGATGGCGGAAACTGTTACCCCGAGAAGTCAGCTACGCCGCCATCGAAAAGGAATGCCTGGCCGTGGTGTGGGCCCTCAAGAAACTTCAGCCATATCTATATGGACAACAATTTTCCCTGCTCACAGATCACAACCCGTTGGTGTGGCTGAACAGGGTATCCGGAGACAATGCCCGGCTGTTGCGCTGGAGTTTGGCGCTGGAGCCGTTTGACTTAACAATTCATTACCTGACGGGTTGTCCAGACAAACTGATCTTGAACATTGATCTGGGAACACTCCTCCGGACCTCCCCAAGCCAATCCGTTGGGATCAGACTGGGTATGCTGGTTTGGTTCTGGGGGAGCATTGTGGCAAACCTCGCCACTTATAAACTATGCAGGAATTGATATTTAGGCTAATGGTTAAAATGTATGTTAAACTGTATGTTACTGTTTAAACTCCCTGCTGTTTCAGTTGGGAAACCCCTTGTAGGGGATACTGTTTTTAAAAAGTGTTTGTTTTTCCAGTTGTAGAATAAGTTGTTGTTGACTCCCAAGCTATGTGTCGTCTAGTTCTTGGTGGAAAGGGGTTATTATTACAATTACCAAGAGTAGTTACTTGCGTGTCTCTGCTTACCCAAAAGATATTACAGATCCTACTGCCTCTCTGCTACAATTACCAAGAGTAGTTACTTGCTTGTCTCTGCCTACCCAAAAGATATTACAGATCCTACTGCCTCTCTGCTACAATTACCAAGAGTAGTTACTTGCTTGTCTCTGCCTACCCAAAAGATATTACAGATCCTACTGCCTCTCTGCTACAATTACCAAGAGTAGTTACTTGCTTGTCTCTGCCTACCCAAAAGATATTACAGATCCTACTGCCTCTCTGCTACAATTACCAAGAGTAGTTACTTGCTTGTCTCTGCCTACCCAAAAGATATTACAGATCCTACTGCCTCTCTGCTACAATTACCAAGAGTAGTTACTTGCTTGTCTCTGCTTACCAAAAAGATATTACAGATCCTACTGCCTCTCTGCTACAATTACCAAGAGTAGTTACTTGCTTGTCTCTGATTACCCAAAAGATATTACAGATCCTACTGCCTCTCTGCTACAATTACCAAGAGTAGTTACTTGCTTGTCTCTGCTTACCCAAAAGATATTACAGATCCTACTGCCTCTCTGCTACAATTACCAAGAGTAGTTCCTTGCTTGTCTCTGCCTACCCAAAAGATATTACAGATCCTACTGCCTCTCTGCTACAATTACCAAGAGTAGTTATTTGCTTGTCTCTGCTTACCAAAAAGATATTACAGATCTTACTGCCTCTCTGCTACAATTACCAAGAGTAGTTATTTGCTTGTCTCTGCCTACCCAAAAGATATTACAGATCCTACTGCCTCTCTGCTACAATTACCAAGAGTAGTTATTTGCTTGTCTCTGCTTACCAAAAAGATATTACAGATCCTACTACCTCTCTGCTACAATTACCAAGAGTAGTTATTTGCTTGTCTCTGCTTACCAAAAAGATATTACAGATCCTACTGCCTCTCTGCTACAATTACCAAGAGTAGTTACTTGCTTGTCTCTGCCTACCCAAAAGATATTACAGATCCTACTGCCTCTCTGCTACAATTACCAAGAGTAGTTACTTGCTTGTCTCTGCCTACCCAAAATATATTACAGATCCTACTGCCTCTCTGCTACAATTACCAAGAGTAGTTACTTGCTTGTCTCTGCTTACACAAAAGATATTACAGATCTGTTACAGCATCTATCTGTTGGTATCCTGTATACAGATGAGTGCAGTTTGCCATTTGTGATGGATATTGTTGTATCCAGGAAGCTGACACAGTCTCTAGAAAAGTTCATTTTAAGCTTGATTGATGCATGAAATAGATTAAATGATTTATGAAAATGTTTACGTTTTTTTTCTCCTTCTGTCCATATGATGAAAATATCATCGATGTAGCGAAAGTATTTGAAGGGTTTGTGAGGGTGAGTGGCTAGGAATCTCTGTTCTAAGTCTCTGTTCTAAGTCAGCGATGAAGAGGTTTGCGTACTGTGGGCCATTTTGGTGCCCATGGCTGTTCCCATGGTTTGTAAGTAGATGGAGTGGTTGAAGATGAAATAATTGTGAGTAAGTATAAATTCTGTAAGTTTACTGACTGTAGAAGTACTATATGTCTGGTTAGGGCTGTTGGAGGAAAGAAAGTTTAAGCAGGCATCAATACCATCTTTATGTGGAATATTGCTGTACAGGGATTCCACATCCATTGTCACAAGTATAGTATCCTCTGGCAATTCTGTTACCTGGCTGATTTTGTTAAGACAATGTCTATGATTAAGGCACTCACACCAAAACATGTCAGACACTTTTGGCCAAACTTTTAAATTGGTTAAATAAAGCTCAGTTTTAACAGCACCAAGGAATCATGCCAGTTTGTTCTTTGATTATGTTTGAAACTTATCCTCATACACCGGGCGTTTTCCTTTCCTGCTGAATTGGGCTGGAGTTTGTTTAATGTAGGTACTTAGCGGTCAGATGAGCAGGCTGTTTTTGAGAGAAGCTGTAACTGGTCTGAATACACAGCATACTACAGTGGATATGGATCATCAGTTTTGCTGCTGAAAAGAGGAAGCATTTTAGCCTGTATAACTACCGCACTGGCAAACTGGGGGACAAATTCAAGCTGGACCTGCATAGTTCCCGGGGGACCGGTGATCATCTGGACTCTGGGGAGCAAAGTGTGTTCCATTTATTGTTCAAGGCAGTGTATGCTACACCCCGTAGCTGGAAGGTAGGAGCCCTGAACAGGGCAGGCTTAATGTGGGATAACACAACACATCCTAGGCAGCTATTTGGTGAAAATTTCCACTAACATTCTAAAACTGCAGACAAACAGTATTTCCCCATTTTTTGCTTGCCAATGATATACTTAACTGTCATGTTTTACTGTGTTTTGAGCATATTTAATCATCTACATACATTTTTGATTTACTATATATCAGACCGAACTCAGCCAGTAGTCTTGTTATCCCGGCGTCGAGCCGGAATGATAGGGAATATCCCAGAGCAGAGAAAGTCAATGAGATGAGGAAGATGGCACTCACCACAAGCAGGACAGTTCACAGCGGCAACAGTAGAGCAGTCCAGGGATAAAGCACTAGAATGGTCAGGCAGGCAGGGATTGGCAACAGTAAATAATCCAGCAGATTATGGGTTAAGACAGGTAGAGTAGTCAGTAAACAGGCAGGTTCAGCAACAATGGTATTTAGGTAAATAGAACGATCTGTCACACCCAGGAGCACACAGAGTAACACCTATACTTGGGCAGTGACAGATCATTAGTGCAGGATTTAAATAGGCGCAGGATTCACGGCAGTGACCTCCTACCAGCATCAGGAGCGTGCGGCAATGACGTCAGCGCCACACGCACCCTGAGCCGACACTGCCCCTGGCAACGAGCAGGTAGGAGACGGGGCACTCCTAGCAACGGCTAGAGCGGTGCGGCGTGACATAGCCCCCTCCTCAAGGGTTCCCTCTGGGAACCAGATTTGGCCTCAAAGGATGAGCAGCATGGAATTTGGAGACCAGAGATGGAGCATGCACATCACGGGCAGGAACCCAGGAACGATCTGCCAGGGAGTAACCCTTCCAATGTATCAAGTATTGCAGTTGTCTGCGCCTGTATCAGGAGTCCAGGATCTTAGCTACCTAGTATATGGGGTCACCACAGACCAGGAGCGGAGGAGGAGGAGCCGGGTATATCTATTCTTGATGTAAGGTTTAAGTAGAGAGATGTGGAAGACTGGATGTATGCGTAGGGTTTTTGGCAAGGTCACTTTGTAGGCAACAGGAGACAGTCTTTTCAGGACCTTGTAAGGGCCGATAAACCTAGGCCCCAATTTGTGACAGGGTTGACATAGATGCATGTGTCGGAAATATATCCAAACACGTTCACCCACTGGGATGGCAACTACAGAAGTCCTATGAAGATCAGCAAATTTCTTATATCTAGAGACAGCTGAACGTAGCTGAGAGCTAATACGTTGCCAATGAGTGGTGAGTCCAGTGACGTGTCGGTCTGCAGCAGGGACCCCAGTGGACTGAGTTGAAAGAGGGAACACACAAGGTTAATACCCTGCTGCAGCTTGAAATGGAGAACATCGAAGAGAAGAGTGCCAATGAGTATTTCTTGCCAGATCAGCTAGGGGTAGCAACTCAGACCAGTTGGTATGGCTAGCATTGACAAAGGCTCTAAGGTAGGCTTCAAGATCCTGGTTTGCTCTCTCAGTTAGTCCATTGGTCTGTGGATGGTAGCCAGAGGACAAGGAAACAGTGGTTCCAATCAATTTACAAAAGGCTCTCCAAAAGGCAGAGATAAACTGTGAACCTATGTCGGAAACAATATTCACAGGAATGTCGTACCACATGCAAGAGAAAAAGGGACGATAACTCTTGAGCAGAAGGTAGTTTGGTTAGTGGTACGAAGTGAGCCAGTCTGGAAAAGCGGTCCACCACAAGCCAGATAACTGTATGTTGGTTAGAAGGAGGAAGATCCACAATGAAGTCCATTGTTATGTGTGTCCATGGATGTTTGGGAATGGACAATGGTTGGAGCAAGCCAGGAGGCAAAGATCGGGGAGTCTTGTTGGCAGCACAAGTTGTGCAGGCTTTGACATAATCGTGAGCTTCAGACTTCATAGTAGGCCACCAAACATGTTGGGAAAGATGCTTGAAAGTCCTAGTCAAACCGAGATGTCCTGAGAGTTTGCTATCATGATCCCAGGCTAGCACAGGGATACGTAGGTTCAGTGGTACAAAGAGGATATCGGAGGACATGGGGGCTCTAGGAGGTTTACTAGACTGAGCAATCTTTGTAGAAGGGTGGTATTGAGTTGAGCAACCACACACAAGGGGGGTATGATATGTTCAATAGAAGCTTCTGAGGAATCACTTGAATGAGGGAACTGACAGGAAAGGGCGTCCGCCTTCTTGTTCTTGGTCCCAGGAAGATAAGAGACCACAAAGTTAAAACGAGAAAAGAACAAGGCCCACCTGGCCTGTCGAGGATTGAGTTGATGAGCAGTCTCTAGGTAAGTCAGATTCTTGTAGTCGGTGAGAATCTGAATAGGATTGGCAGTGCCCTCTAACCAATGATGCCATTCAGTCAAGGCCATCTTAATGGCTAAGAGTTCACGATTACCCACATCATAGTTCCTCTCAGCAGGAGTAAAGCATTTAGAGAAAAAGGCTACAGGGTGTGACTTGGAAGTCAAAGGGTCCCTTTAGGTGAGAACTGCTCCAGCCCCCATCTCGAAGGCATCAACCTCTAAAGTTAAATGTAGGTTAGGATCAGGATGGCAGAGCACAGGAGCTGAACAGAAAGCCTTTTTCAGTCAAGAGAAGGCATTTACAGCCTCAGGAGGACAATGTTTACAGTCTTTGATCTGTTTTGTCAATTCAGTGAGAGGAGGTACTATTTGAGAAAAGTTCTTTATAAACTTGCGGTAATAATTGGAGAATCCCAAAAACCTCTGCAATTCCTTTAAAGAGGTAGGTTGAGGCCATTCTAGTACCGCGGTGAGTTTAGCAGGATCCACGGCAAAACCCTCCTTAGAGATGCACCTGTCTCATGTGCCTATGATGCTCCTCTAAAGTGGAAGAGAAAACAAGGATATCATCCAGATAAACGATCACAGTGCGGTTGAGGAGGTCACGGAAGACATTGTTGACAAATGCCTGGAAGACTGCAGGGGCGTTACATAGCCCAAAGGTCATTACAAGGTATTCGTAATGCCCAGATTTTGTGTTAAAGGCGGTCTTCTATTCGTGGCCTGGAGAGATGCGAATCAGATTATAAGCCGAACGTAAATCCAGTTTCGTGAAAAAGAGAGCATCCTGGGGCGAGTCATACAGTTCAATGATCAATGGTATGGGATAGCGATTCTTGATGGTTATGTTGTTCAAGGCCCTGTAGTCAATGCAGGGTCTGAGCCCACCATCCTTCTTACTAACAAAAAAGAAGCCGGCCCCAGCAGGAGAGGAGGAAGGACGAATGAAACCTTTAGCTAGGTTCTCTTGTATGTACTCCTCCATAGATTTGGTGTCAGCCTTGAAGAGTGGATAAGTCCTCCCTTTAGGAAGTGGGGCTCTGGGAAAGAGGTTGATCTTGCAGTCATAGGGACGGTGTGGTGGCAGCACATCGGCTGCTTTTTTCTCAAACACATCCACAAAGTCTGTGTATACTGAAGGAAGGTTTGAAGGAGTCTGTATAGTGGCTATGGGAATATGGGGCAGAGGAATGACTTTAGCAAGGCAGGAGTGGAAACAGGAGGTATCCCAGGAGGCCAGTTGTCCCTCAGTCCAGTTGAACTGTGGATTGTGTACCCGAAGCCAAGGAAGACCAAGGATGACAGGCTGTGCTGGGGAATGAATGACCTCAAACTGCAGCTGTTCAGTGTGGAAGACTCCCACAGTCAGGGTCAGGGGTGCTGACTCAAAATGGATCACGCCCAAAACAAGGTGGGTGCCTTCCAGGGTAGTTATTTTGAGACAATGTCTTTTCTGCAGAAGAGGCAAACCAGCTTGAATCATGAAACGGTGATCCAGGAAGTTTCCAGCTGCCCCTGAATTAATGAAGGCTCGAGTGTGGACAGTATTCTGAAGGAAGGTAAGGGTAACAGGTACCAGGATCCGAGAGGAGTGAGGGGATTTAGTTGAGACCATGTTTAGAGGTACCCCAGTGTTATCCTCTAAGCACTGGCTTTTTCCGGCCGAACGTCACAGTCCTTTAGTTGGTGGGTGTAAGATCCACAATAAAACCATAGTCTCAGTCTCCTCCTTCTATGCCTTTCAGACTCTGAGGGTTTGAAGGAGGAGAAATCCATGGGTTCCTCTACTGCGGTAACTGGAGCTGCTGAAGGGGTAGCAGATGCTGCAGAAACTGGGCAAATAGGAGGATGGGAGGGAAGGACCCTCCTTGTTATGTCTCTCTCGGCTTGCCTATCCTGAAAGTGAGAGTCCAGATTGATACAAAGCGCTATAAAGTCATCCAAAGAAGAAGAAATATCACGATAAGTGAGTTCATCTTTGATGTGTTCATGGAGACCCCTCCTAAAGGCTGCCTTAAGAGCACTGCTATCCCAAGTTGTTTCAAGTGCCAAGGTACGGAACTCAACTGCAAATTGTGCCACAGTTTTATTGCCCTGGCGGAGATCCAGGAGAGAATATTCTGCAGCAGAGGTACAGCCAGAAGTCCCAAACACAGAAGACAAAGCAGAAATGAACCCATCAGCATCATGCAGGAGTGTAACATTCTGTTCCAAAAGAGGAGAGACCCAGGCTAGGTCCTTGTCCTTTGGCAAGGAAATGATAAAGGTCACCCTTGACTGATGAGACTGAAAGATGTAAGGATCATTGCGGAAGTGCAGCCTGCATTGATTTAGAAAGCCCCTGCAATCAGTAGTACCTTTATACTTGTCAGGCAAAGGTATCCGGGGTATACTTCCAGAAGCAGAGGAAGAAGTCACAGTACTGGGAGTAGGGGCTGGTGGTGTAGCAACAGGAGCAGCATCCCTCGCTGCAACTAGTAAGGAGAGCTGAGCGGTAATAGCCTCTAGCTTGGAATTCATATTCTGCAACTGTGTGGTATGGGTTCCCAACTTCTGTCCCTGAAGATAAACAGCTTGTGCCACCTCATCTGGCTGCATGGCCCAAGTATAATGTAATGCTCGTTGGATACTCCTCTATCAGACTGAACTCGGTCAGTAGTCTGGTTATCCCGGCGTCGAGCTGGAATGATAGGGAATATCCCAAAACAGAGAAAATCAATGAGATGAGGAAGATGCCACTCACCACAGGCAGGACAGTTCCCAGCAGCAATAGCAGAGCAGTCCAGGGATAAAGCACTAGAATGGTCAGGCAGGCAGGGATTGGCAACAGTAAATAATACAGCAGATTAAGGGTTAAGACAGGTAGAGTAGTCAGTAAACAGGCAGGTTCAGCAACAATGGTATTTAGGTAAATAGAACGATCTGTCACACGAGGAGCACACAGAGTAACACCTATACTTGGGCAGTGACAGATCATTTGTGCAGGATTTAAATAGGAGCAGGATTCGCGCCAGTGACCTCCTACCGGCATCAGGAGCGTGCGGCGACGTCAGTGCCGCACGCATCCTGAGCCGACACTGCCCCTGGCAACGAGCAGGAAGGAGACGCCACGCCACTAGCAATGGCTAGAGCGGTGCGGCGTGACAATATATGCATAGAAGTGTTCAAGCTGTCATCCCACAAATGATTAACAAACATGTTGTTCTAATCATTTTTATAGGTACCTTTTATTTACCTTGAAACCTTGAGAGATATCTCAAATACAAAATCATCCCTAGAGGTCTTAAGCTATACAAATCATCTATATTTGACTCTGAAGATGTAGAATATCTCACAGAGTGGGACACGGCCCTAGAAGACTGCTCATTTATTCTAATGAAAATAGCATCTAGATACAGAAACTTTAAGGTAGAAAAAATATCCTCAGAAATTAAAGAATTAAAAAATAACTTAGAAAAACATAAGGGGGACCCAGTCTTCAAAGATCTAGATGAGAAAAACAAGGAAAAAATTTCCAAATTTGAGAACCTTTTAGAAACCAAAAAGAGAAAGAAATTCTTAAGAGACTACTTAGATATGCAGGAGGGGGAGGAATCCCAATCACCAGAGGGAGAGGATAACATTTGGGAAGAACACCCCACAACAGAGAACACTTCCCACATCCAAAGTAATACTACACATAGTGGTACTAATAAACCCTCAAGAAATCCAAATAATAACACACAGGGAAAGTTTACCACGAAAAAAATCCCAAACTAAACCAAATGGAAATAATCCTCAAAATAGGAGATCCTCACATCAACATACCAGATTAAACAGCAATAATCCCAATCAGATGTACAATACACAACATAATAGAGCAGGACATGCACATCACAACTCACAATGGAATGCACAACACAACTCACAATGGAAGGCCAATACACGAATACAACAGAACTTAAAACAAGTATCCTGGAATAGACAAAAAGAAAATAGAGACCAGTCCCATAATTTTTATATACGTGACTCCAGACCAAGTTATACATATTCTAATAGAAGAACCAAACCACAACAACAATACTACAATACCCAGCAACAACATCATAACAATGATAGACAGAATTGGGAAAAATCAAGCCCAGGGCCCAGTTATCATGTACCCAACAATCATAAAGAAAATTATGTACCTCCACAACATCACAAATCTAAAACTAATTTTTTAGAAAGGGAATGGACAGGGAACCATTATCCCCAAAATTTTCAAAATACTACAGAGATACAATATCTCACTCCAGGAGAACAAACAGCTCACGAAATAAACCTGAGACCAGAATGGTCAAGGGACACGAACCGAAAAAGAAAAGGACACGCAGAGGAAGAAGAGGAAGAGGCCTGGTGGGCGCAAGAAAACGTACAAGAGCACACAAGAACCCCGAAAAAAAGGGGGAAACAAGAGACCAACTATTGAAAATATTCAATCTCTCCTCCATTGCCTTTACCGACACTCAAATACAAGTGCTCTCTAAAGGCCTGAGTTTTGCCCCCACCCGAGGACCTAACCCTTTCAACTTGTTTATAGATTTAAACAAATTTGTACGCAAATTGACACTCAACAGACATTATGAAAAAATAAAACAAAAACAGAAAGAATTCGATCAACCTATGGGTGATCTATCCGAACCTGATAAAGAAACACTTAAAATTCTAGAAGAACTTCAGCTAGAGAGCGAATACCCTATGGGGGATATATATCTAGAATCTAAAAAAAACTCAAATTTAAAACCAGTTTCCATTTTTTACCCTACACAATCTAAAGGGAACTTCATCCCTACTTTTTACAATCTAGTCTCTAAAGAAATAGAAAACCTATGCACGAATTTTAAGATCAAAAATGATAATCTGTGCAAAAGAGAAAAAGAGGCTCTAAAACAGATTATGGATATGGACAATATTATATTAAGAGAAGCAGATAAAGGAGGAGGTCTGGTAATCCAGAATAAAGAGGAATACATCGCAGAAGCATATAGGCTTCTCAATGATCCCATAACGTATATAAAACTAAGAGGAGATCCAACCACCACCTTTATAACAGCATATAAGTCTCTTATAGACACAGCCAACTTCAATAAAATACTAAACCAACAGGAATTAGAATATCTTACTCATTTGCATCCAAGAAAAGCAATATTTTATCACCTACCCAAAATACACAAGGATCAACAAAACCCTCCAGGGCGACCCATTGTATCGGGTATTGAATCACTCACGGCTCGACTATCAGAGTACGTAGATTGCTTCTTGAAACCATTGGTACCAGAACTACCCTCATACATCAGAGACTCAACAGACCTGATCACCAAAGTCAGTCAATTAGATTGGAAAGACACCTATAAATGGATGACACTAGACGTGTCCTCTCTATATACATGTATCCCACATGAATTGGGAATACAAACTCTATCTAAAGTAATCAAAAAGACACAACTTTCAGAAAATCATCAAACGTTTCTCCTGGACTGTATCAGGTTCGTTTTGGAGAAAAATTATTTTTTGTTTGACGGAAACTACTTCCTCCAAATCAGTGGGACGGCTATGGGGACCATTATGGCCCCCAGTTACGCAAATCTGTACATGGGGGAATGGGAATCCATGTATATCCATACCAACAACCCCTACAGTAAAAACATAATTTGGTGGGGACGTTACATAGACGATATTATAGTGATTTGGAATGGCAATGATAATCTTTGTCAAGAGTTTATTCACTACATCAACAATAACTCTTTCAACCTCCAATTCACTTCAAAAATATCCTCCACAAATATTGAATTTCTGGATCTAATACTCTTCAATGAAGGGGAAACCATCATGACCAAACTTTTTACAAAAAGCACCGACTGTAATGGGTATTTGAGAGCTGATAGTGCCCATTATAGACCATGGATCAATAATATACCGTATGGACAGTTCCAACGGGTTAGGAGAAACTGTACCAAAATCAGCGATTATAACAAAGAAGCAAATATTCTAAAACAAAAATTTCTACAGAAAAAATACCCAAGACATTTAGTCGAGAACTCACAAAAAAAGGTCAAAAATTTAGACAGAAATACACTCCTCAAGGGGAAAGAAAAAGAAAAAACTACACAGAACACCTCTAAAACTGCGATGATTACCACCTACAATGAAGCAGCACCAGAGATTAAAAAGATTCTCAAGAAATATTGGCCTATCCTACAACAGGACCCCCTTTTGAAAAATGCAATAGGGGTGACCCCCAAAATCATCTTTAGAAAAAACCAAAATTTCAAGCAATTATTGGCACCAAGCCAAATCAAAAATAACACAAGAGAAAATTGGTTGAGGGACAAAAGCAAAGGCTTTTTCAAATGTAACAGGCTTAATTGTAAAGCCTGCGAACATGCGTATGGTTCCAAAAAACCAACAAAAACGATACAATCCAAAACCTTTACGGACAAATATTGCACTGTGAACAAACTTACCAACTGTAAAACCACTTATGTTGTATATCTGTTGGAATGTCCCTGTGGTTTGCAATACATAGGGCGCACTAAGAGGGCATACAAAACCAGACTGCTCGAACATTTAAATAACATTGAAGATGGATACAAAGATCATAGTCTCTCTAGACACTTTAAATGGGCCCATCATCAGGATCCCAAACTTCTAAAAGGCACAATTTTGGAAAATGTAATAATCCCACCAAGAGGAGGGGACAGGTTCCAGAGACTCAGACAACGTGAGTCTTACTGGATCCATTTCATGGGAACAATGGCACCCATGGGCCTGAATGAAGATATTGATTTGGTAGCCTTTTTATGATTATAAAAGGCTTTTTCGAAAATTAGTTCTCCTTCCTTATTCAAATATCACAGTCAAATATTTTTAAAATAAAGGGATAAATTAAGGGAGATAACAACATGATTTATATATTCCCTTACTAGTCAGTGTACAGGATTTATATGATACATAGTAATGATAGATTCTGTCTGCACAAACACCCAGAACCACCACTTCAGGAAGTATCAGACATGACACATAGGATATTACCCTGTCAGGCCACCTGCTAGCATCCACAAACAGGGGCTTTTCGACATATACAACTGAATATAACGACAACACTTAAATCTACTTTGGTCCCAATAAGAATGGGTTAATACGGTCAATGTATAATTTTCCCCACTCCCCCTCCTTTATGTAAACGTTCTGTGATAACGGTGTATATGATCTATGTACATCACTTATGTATATATTCCTAGCATAAGTCCAAATAGGGAATATTAGTAAATTTCCTAGCGCATTAGGGTATATAACAGTTATTTACCATTCCCTGTCCTAACTCCTACTAGTTCCAAATAACATGACGCTGGCTCCCTTCCGCCAAACAGTCTATTTGCCCCATTCGAGGCAGTTGCACATATCATTTTCATTGTCTAGTGGGCGCCTCGGATTCTCTTATATATTTTTTCAAGTACCTCTGGTGCCCCTTTTAGATTGCTCCTCTCACTAACTTAACAAATCACTGCATTAGAGTAATCGTTAACAGTAGAGCAGAGAGACACGACAATTTGGCATCTGTCTTTATTATTATTATTTTTATTTCTTTTTATTTCTTTTTGTTTAACCCACGATGATAACTTACCCAACTGATCTTTTTTGGCACTTCCCACTCCGATATAACTAGTATTGTTTACTGTTTACTGATGTAGAGATTTTCCCAGGGGTAAATCCGATGCCGATTTTGACATATCTATGTAAATATTCGTAGCATTTATCCCGGAACTGGGACTACTTTCCACAGCTGTTTTTTGGCATAAGATTCCATATATCTATCAATGACCGGTGCTGACAAGTAACGCTTTAGCTTACCAGTTGCCCCTAACAACGGAGATACACTACTCACCATTGGTTAGCGTAGACGCACAACGTATGACGTCACACAGACACGTGGGGGTACACGCCTACCTGGACCGCTTGTAAATAGTAGCCGGCTACACAGTACTCCACATTGCCTCTGACGAAGAAGTACCTGACACTTCGAAACGCGTAAGGCTCTCCAGGTGTGGCAGTACTGTTTCCCCACTTGTACTTACAGTGTGTACCGGCGTCTCCTACAGCTCCTGACCCCAGGACAAATCATAGTGATTAGAACACTGTTCTTTGCTATTCACACGGCAGACTTTTTTCCCCGCTGGAAACCATACTCTGACCTGCTGCAGACGGTTTAGAGTGTCCTTCCAAGGGGTTTTATATAGGTTTTGAAATCTGTTTTTACAGCCACATTAGAGACATTATCACCTTATTATTTTATCTTCAGTGGTGACAGCATTTACTACTCATTCAACACCCTTACTGTTTATGTGCCTATACTTACCTCATATAAGATTGAGGTTATCACATGTGAGTGCAATTCTTATGATTTTAATGTAAATAAATTGCTTTACTTTTACTGGATTACGCTATGTCTGCTTTGTTTTCTTTCCTCCACCTCTACCTGTGAGACAACTGGGAAAGACCCCGGGACAAGACTTCTACCATATCGCTAAGATCTATCGAAGCACCAGACTCAGGAAGCTCCTTAACCAGGACTACCATACACAAGGCTGCACGTAAAGAACAAACACAGACAGCGGCGGACCACAGACCACCACCTATATCATATGACTACACATTACCTCATATGATTGAGGTACCTGCCGGTAAGAAGACAACTATACACTTCTTTTTGCCTGGGATTTACTGCATATTAATTCAAAATATATACCTTTCATATATATATATTTTGTCCATAAAGACTCATCTCAACTGACAATAACTGATTCCTCTATTATATTGGATTCAACTTGTATACTAATTGTTTGTAGCTGCGCAGAAGTACTTTGATTTTTCTCTTTCATTACCATTCATTACAGTGTCAGGGGTACACTTATTATCTTCACTTCTTGCTGCACTCCCATACACACTATCATTTTATTGTAGTTGTGGCAAGTACCAACACCACTACCAATACTGGTAATTTACTACACTTATTGCACCATAGGTGCTGGGTTACCTATACCAGTGTTCCTTCTAGAGCGCTGGTGATTTTTTCTTGCTCTACCTACCTTTTATTTATATATATATATATATATATATATATGTAGGAATAAGTAAGATGTGTCTCCTCAGAGACCTGAGTTGACACAAGTGATACTCTGAAGTGGGCGCTGGTCAAAAAAGGTTATAGGAGATAATGGCGGCTATATAGGACAAATACTGGGAGGGTTGTAAAGCCCTAGACAGTAAGAGTAAATATATATTCAAAAGGTGGATACAGCGCCTATATGTCCAGTATACTGTAGGGGTATGTGAGGAGTAAATGTTATAACAAAAAGAAGAAAAGTAAAAAGTACAATAATGTAAGAAGTACAATAATGAAAGAAAGTAAATATAAAAATAAAAAAATATTATAATAAAAAATATATTGATAAAAAATAATAAATAATAAATGAAAGTCCAGCTAAAGATAGCGTATAAAATATATGAACTTAGAAATAGTGTTCATAAAAGTCCTGGAGATGATATAATTCGTAATAAGTCTCCAGATGTAGTAGTTATATAGTTTATAGTTGGTATATAATACCCTTACCAGATATTACCTCAATCGAATGAGGTAAGTATGCCGCACTGGGGGTATATATAGATGATTGGATTTCCTCCTTGTATCCTGCTGTGGTGCCTCTGTGGTGCTTTTTTTCACAGTTGTTTGATTGTGAGCCTGCATTGTCTGGCTGTTTAGGGACCCAGGTTTATTGGAAGAAACCTTGACGAGGCTGGAGAAAGTCAATACCAGAACAGAAAGAGCACTCCAAGAGGCCAACCACTAACCCATAGGAAGTGCAAGGGATCAACTCACCTTCAGAAACATATCCCTGCATACTCCAAGAGGTTAACGAACATCATAAGAGGCACCACAGCAGGATACAAGGAGGAAATCCAATCATCTATATATACCCCCAGTGCGGCATACTTACCTCATTCGATTGAGGTAATATCTGGTAAGGGTATTATATACCAACTATAAACTATATAACTACTACATCTGGAGACTTATTACGAATTATATCATCTCCAGGACTTTTATGAACACTATTTCTAAGTTCATATATTTTATACGCTATCTTTAGCTGGACTTTCATTTATTATTTATTATTTTTTATCAATATATTTTTTATTATAATATTTTTTTATTTTTATATTTACTTTCTTTCATTATTGTACTTCTTACATTATTGTACTTTTTACTTTTCTTCTTTTTGTTATAACATTTACTCCTCACATACCCCTACAGTATACTGGACATATAGGCGCTGTATCCACCTTTTGAATATATATATATATATATATATATATATATATATACATAGACACACACATTATATATGTTTTAATATTCATTTTTATAGGTACTATATATATATATATATATATATATATATATATATATATATATATATATACGAACACACACAGTATATATGTTTTAATATTCATTTTTATAGGTACTATATATATATATATATATATATATATATATATATATATATATATATATATATATATATATATATATATATATATAATGAATGAAAGGCCGCACTCTCTGGTCCTTTACATGTGCAATTTTATTTGTGACGTTTCGGGGACCGAATCCCCTTCCTCAGACAGAGAACACATAGAGAATGCATTCATTTATACAAGCAAAGCATAGCAAAACCACCGTTACCACCAAAGTGACAACAAATGTGGGTGAGGATACAGGACTGGTTTAAACATCAGTAATCGGGTTCTGTCGGAACCAGAGCTCAGACTGCTAAACAAAGGTTTGAACTTTGTACCTACACGTAGGGCTGACCCCTTCGATATTTATATCGACTGCCAGAAATTTCAGAGACTGTTACGTCTAAAGCACTTTTTTAGGGACCAGGATGCTATCAGCATGCCAAACCCTTTTAAAAAACCGAGTTCCTTTGACCCCACCAGTTCCAATCCTAGTATTTAAACTTACATGCGGTTGGTGATTCAAGAATTAAATGATTGCTACTCGTCTAGGTTTTGACATAATTTGCCTCAGGATGAAAGAGAGGCGATCAAATCCCTGGCAAATGATGCTTCAATTATCATCAGGACAGCAGACAAAGGTGGGGCCGTGGTGGTCCAGAACTACAGCGATTACAAGCAAGAGATTATGACACAACTAGCGGATAACAACACCTACATTCGGCTCACTGTTAACCCAACAGTAAGGTTCCAAACACAGATCTTTTCCTCAATTGATCGCGGACACACCAATGGATGGATTGATGCTGACATTGTTGCCTTTCTGAAGGTTCTACACCCAGTGTGTCCCATATTGTACAAATTACCGACGGTACATAAAGACATCAACCACCCCCCAGGAAGACTAATAGTCTCCGCCAGAGGCTCATGCACCTCCAAATTGGCCATTTATGTGGACTACTATCTGCAACCATGTGTGAGGCAGATGTCATCATTTTTGAGGGATTCATTCCAACTCTTGGATTCACTACAATCAATGGAGATACAAGAACATTGGCTACTCGTGACAGCTGATGTCACGAGCCTGTACACGATTATTCCCCATGAGGATGGCAAGAAATGTGTTTGTGACACTCTATTGAAATATCCATATGTTGGCCCACCGGTTGACTACCTAATGGATCTATTGGACTTGAGCCTCACTCTAAAATACGTTCGCTTTGAGAAGTCCTTCTACCAACAGATCACCGGCATGGTCATGGGCTCGAATGTGGCCCCGTCTCTGGCCAATCTATACATGGAGCATTTTGAACGCACAGTAATGAAGGTACAACTCAAAGCGGAGGTAGCATTCTATAAAAGATACATAGACGACCTGTTCCTGATTTGGACAGGTTCGGAACAGGACCTTAACGAATGGTTCACTACCCTGAACCAACTACACACTCCTGTAAAGCTCAAGATCGTATATAGCACTGAATCAGTAGATTTTTTGGACTTAAGGATCTTTAAAGCAGGCAATAAGCTTGGTAGTACGCTATTTCAGAAACCGACTGATAGAAATGCATTGCTCCACGCCACTAGTTGCCATCCTGCATCATTACTACAAGCAATTCCTCAAGCCCAAATGACCAGAGTCATTAGGAACAACAGTGACAACTCTAATCAAGCTCTACAATTGGAAACAATGATGACTAAATTCCTTGATAGAGGGTATAATCCAAAATGCATTAAACAAGCAAAAGAAAAGTGCAAAGCAGCAAACTTGGGGAATTCAAAGAAAGATGATGATGACAACAACCCACGGATGACTTTTGTCACTAAATATACACCAGATCTAAGAACCACTGGGACAAGTCTTCAACGCCATTGGCATATCATGCAAAGTGATCCCAACTTACCACTATCAAATTGGGCACCTCCAAGGGTTGGCTACAAAAAAGAACACGAGCCTGAGGGATCTTCTCATGAAGACAGACCCGAGCCACTGTTATCAACAATGCACTTGGCTACAACCCAAAAAATTGGGGTGTTATCGGTGTATTGGATGCACTACGTGCAATTCTATGCTTCCAGGTGCCACATTCAGCCATCCCCACAAGAAGAAAAAGTTCATGATAAGACATTGGCTAACATGCACTACTGAGTTTGTCATCTACTTATTGAGTTGCAGTTGTGCAAAATTCTATGTGGGCAAGACATCAGATGACGCCCGAACCCGGATGGCGAATCATCGCTCGGCCATTAGAGCAGCAATTAAGGATCAAAAGAGTGACCAACCGGTCGCTAGGCACTTTCTGGTGGCTGGACATAATCCCACTGATCTATGCTTTGTTCTTATTGACCATGTCCCCCCTCTGAAAAGGGGTGGTGACAGGAACAGAATCCTCCTTCAAATTGAAGCCAAATGGACATATCGGCTAAATACTATACAACCACATGGACTTAATTCAATGCTTGATTGGCATTGCTTTCTCTAAGGATGGCCCGTAATGACTTCTGTCAAATCAGTATTGATCCTTTAATGAGCAGTCCAGTGATCCCTTCTTTATGAGAGTCCATGAGTCATTGAAGCCTAGTATACATATTTTTTGATTTTGAATTTTTCTATGATTTTTTTTATAAATTCTTTATAATTTTTCTAGCATGTCTATGAATTTTTTTAATTTTTCAATTTGGTATATGATTTTTTTGTAGCATTGTGCTTTATGAATGTTCCCATGAATTTCTTTGAATTTTTTATGAATTGTTGTATGAATTTTTTCCATGAATTAGAAAATTGACTGCCACCATGTCCATTCTTCGATTGGCAGCCAGTATAGTCCTGATTTAGTTATATGGTGCCCCATTGTAACATATAATACATCATGTTCATATAGGTTTTGAGTAAGAATAGGTCTCAAATTGTTAATGGTTTATGAATTTTTCACATTTGTTATTATTACTTGCATTTGTTTTTGATCTTTTCATGAATTTTTATAACCTGGTCACTTGGAGCTAGTACTGTCTGACCATGTTTCTTTAAGTATTGATCTTTTTTCCACCGGTATGGTAATAGCCAGTGTTTACTACATAACCATGGCAACGGTTCCCTCTGATCAGTACACCTTTGAAACACCTCTATTTTATGTTATGATACTTTAATACACAGATGTGGCCTCTGTATCTTTTGTGCCAGATATGGGCTGGATATTTATTTGAGATGTTGATTATAGATGCCTGATGTTATATTCGTTCACAAGCAGTATTGGCGTGTCTCTGAGATGACAGCAGTAGTTGTGTTTACATTGGGTCTGGGTCATGACGTATTCAGCGCCGCCTCTGGGAGACACACCGATAGTGCCGCCCTGTTTTACACGCTGTGTGTATGGCTATTGAAAATTCTCATTGTCCTGGGGTGTATTAAACAATCAATCAGGGTACATTTACCTTTAGATATATCTATATACACACTAGCCCCCTGTTGAAAATGTATATCCATATGTAATTACAAGTTCATGTTGCCTGTCATCGTATATACAGTCTTGTGGGTAGTGCTGTTTATTTGATGCGAGTACCACAGATATGCCTAACATTTATTATCCCATGTAGGTTCCGTGTAAATTTAATTAAGCTATGTTTCTTGCTGCATGAATATGCAATATATGTTTACAAGTGTATTTAGGAGAATGGTTAGTTCTCGCCTGTCTATTGGGCGAGTGGTGTGTAGAATGTTTGTATGGTTGCTATGACAACCTTTTGGCGGTTTTTTTCACTGTTTGGGGGTGGGTCTTGTGTTTCATTGGTGTTTGCTTGTATAAATTAATGCATTCTCTATGTGTTCTCTGTCTGAGGAAGGGGATTTGGTCCCTGAAACGTCACAAATAAAATTGCACATGTAAAGGACCAGAGAGTGCGGCCTTTCATTCATTATACTATTCAACCTCTGCACGCACCCTGGCAGATTGACCTAGGAAGTGAGTGCTCTCCAGTTGCTCATATATATATATATATATATATATATATATATATTTATATTACACACACACAGTATATATGCTTTAATAATTATTTTTATAGGTACTATATATATATATATTACACACACACAGTATATATGTTTTAATATTCATTTTTATAGGTACTATATATATATATATATATATATATAACACACACACAGTATATATGTTTTAATATTCATTTTTATAGGTACTATATATATATATATATTACACACACACAGTATATATGTTTTAATATTCATTTTTATAGGTACTATATATATATATATATATATTACACACACACAGTATAACAGAATTTATGCTTACCTGATAAATTACTTTCTCCAACGGTGTGTCCGGTCCACGGCGTCATCCTTACTTGTGGGATATTCTCTTCCCCAACAGGAAATGGCAAAGAGTCCCAGCAAAGCTGGTCACATGATCCCTCCTAGGCTCCGCCCACCCCAGTCATTCGACCGACGGACAGGAGAAAATATATATAGGAGAAACCATATGATACCGTGGTGACTGTAGTTAGAGAAAATAATTCATCAGACCTGATTAAAAAACCAGGGCGGGCCGTGGACCGGACACACCGTTGGAGAAAGTAATTTATCAGGTAAGAATAAATTCTGTTTTCTCCAACATTGGTGTGTCCGGTCCACGGCGTCATCCTTACTTGTGGGAACCAATACCAAAGCTTTAGGACACGGATGAAGGGAGGGAGCAAATCAGGTCACCTAAACGGAAGGAACCACAGCTTGCAAAACCTTTCTCCCAAAAATAGCCTCCGAAGAAGCAAAAGTATCAAATTTGTAAAATTTGGCAAAAGTGTGCAGTGAAGACCAAGTCGCTGCCTTACATATCTGGTCAACAGAAGCCTCGTTCTTGAAGGCCCATGTGGAAGCCACAGCCCTAGTGGAGTGAGCTGTGATTCTTTCGGGAGGCTGCCGTCCGGCAGTCTCATAAGCCAATCGGATAATGCTTTTAAGCCAAAAGGAAAGAGAGGTAGAAGTCGCTTTTTGACCTCTCCTTTTACCAGAATAAACAACAAACAAGGAAGATGTTTGTCTGAAATCTTTAGTAGCCTCTAAATAGAATTTTAGAGCACGGACTACGTCCAAATTGTGTAACAAACGTTCCTTCTTTGAAACTGGATTCGGACACAAAGAAGGTACAACTATCTCCTGGTTAATATTTTTGTTAGAAACAACTTTCGGAAGAAAACCAGGCTTAGTACGCAAAACCACCTTATCTGCATGGAACACCAGATAGGGCGGAGAACACTGCAGAGCAGATAACTCTGAAACTCTTCTAGCAGAAGAAATTGCAACTAAAAACAAAACTTTCCAAGATAGTAACTTAATATCTATGGAATGTAAAGGTTCAAACGGAACCCCTTGAAGAACTGAAAGAACTAGATTTAGACTCCAGGGAGGAGTCAAAGGTCTGTAAACAGGCTTGATCCTAACCAGAGCCTGAACAAATGCTTGAACATCTGGCACGGCTGCCAGTCTTTTGTGAAGAAAAACAGATAAAGCAGAGATCTGTCCCTTTAGAGAACTTGCAGATAATTCTTTCTCCAAACCTTCTTGTAGAAAGGATAGAATCTTAGGAATTTTTATCTTGTTCCATGGGAATCCTTTGGATTCACACCAACAGATATATTTTTTCCATATTTTATGGTAAATTTTTCTAGTTACAGGCTTTCTAGCCTGAATCAGAGTATCTATTACAGAATCTGAAAACCCACGTTTTGATAAAATCAAGCGTTCAATCTCCAAGCCGTCAGTTGGAGGGAAACCAGATTCGGATGTTCGAATGGACCCTGAACAAGAAGGTCCTGTCTCAAAGGTAGCTTCCATGGTGGAGCCGATGACATATTCACCAGGTCTGCATACCAAGTCCTGCGTGGCCACGCAGGAGCTATCAAGATCACCGAGGCCCTCTCCTGATTGATCCTGGCTACCAGCCTGGGAATAACTCTGAAACTCTTCTAGCAGAAGAAATTGCAACTAAAAACAAAACTTTCCAAGATAGTAACTTAATATCTATGGAATGTAAAGGTTCAAACGGAACCCCTTGAAGAACTGAAAGAACTAGATTTAGACTCCAGGGAGGAGTCAAAGGTCTGTAAACAGGCTTGATCCTAACCAGAGCCTGAACAAATGATTGAACATCTGGCACGGCTGCCAGTCTTTTGTGAAGCAAAACAGATAAAGCAGAGATCTGTCCCTTTAGAGAACTTGCAGATAATTCTTTCTCCAAACCTTCTTGTAGAAAGGATAGAATCTTAGGAATTTTTATCTTGTTCCATGGGAATCCTTTGGATTCACACCAACAGATATATTTTTTCCATATTTTATGGTAAATTTTTCTAGTTACAGGCTTTCTAGCCTGAATCAGAGTATCTATTACAGAATCTGAAAACCCACGTTTTGATAAAATCAAGCGTTCAATCTCCAAGCCGTCAGTTGGAGGGAAACCAGATTCGGATGTTCGAATGGACCCTGAACAAGAAGGTCCTGTCTCAAAGGTAGCTTCCATGGTGGAGCCGATGACATATTCACCAGGTCTGCATACCAAGTCTGGGAATGAGAGGAAACTCTTCTAGCAGAAGAAATTGCAACTAAAAACAAAACTTTCCAAGATAGTAACTTATCAAGATCACCGAGGCCCTCTCCTGATTGATCCTGGCTACCAGCCTGGGAATGAGAGGAAACGGTGGGAATACATAAGCTAGGTTGAAGGTCCAAGGTGCTACTAGTGCATCTACTAGAGTCGCCTTGGGATCCCTGGATCTGGACCCGTAGCAAGGAACCTTGAAGTTCGGACGAGACGCCATCAGATCCATGTCTGGAATGCCCCATAATTGAGTTATTTGGGCAAAGATTTCCGGATGGAGTTCCCACTCCCCCGGATGGAATGTCTGACGACTCAGAAAATCCGCTTCCCAATTTTCCACTCCTGGGATGTGGATCGCAGACAAGTGGCAGGAGTGATCCTCCGCCCATTGAATTATCTTGGTCACTTCTTTCATCGCCAGGGAACTCCTTGTTCCCCCCTGATGATTGATATATGCAACGGTCGTCATGTTGTCTGATTGAAACCTTATGAATTTGGCCTTTGCTAGTTGAGGCCAAGCTCTGAGAGCATTGAATATCGCTCTCAGTTCCAGAATGTTTATCGGGAGAAGAGACTCTTCCCGAGACCATAGACCCTGAGCTTTCAGGGATTCCCAGACCGCGCCCCAGCCCACTAGACTGGCATCGGTCGTGACAATGACCCACTCTGGTCTGCGGAAGCTCATTCCCTGTGACAGATTGTCCAGGGTCAGCCACCAACGGAGTGAATCTCTGGTCTTTTGATCTACTTGAATCATCGGAGACAAGTCTGTATAATCCCCATTCCACTGTCTGAGCATGCACAGTTGTAATGGTCTTAGATGAATTCGCGCAAAAGGAACTATGTCCATTGTTGCAACCATCAATCCTATTACTTCCATGCACTGCGCTATGGAAGGACGAGGAACAGAATGAAGTACTTGACAAGAGCTTAGAAGTTTTGATTTTCTGACCTCTGTCAGAAAAATCCTCATTTCTAAGGAATCTATTATTGTTCCCAAGAAGGGAACTCTTGTTGACGGGGACAGAGAACTTTTTTCTTTGTTCACCTTCCATCCGTGAGATCTGAGAAAGGCTAGGACCATGTCCGTATGAGCCTTTGCTTTTGACAGGGACGACGCTTGAATTAGGATGTCGTCCAAGTAAGGTACTACTGCAATGCCCCTTGGTCTTAGAACCGCTAGAAGGGACGCCTAGTACCTTTGTGAAAATCCTTGGAGCAGTGGCTAATCCGAATGGAAGTGCCACAAACTGGTAATGCTTGTCCAGAAAAGCGAACCTTAGGAACTGATGATGTTCCTTGTGGATAGGAATATGTAGGTACGCATCCTTTAAATCCACGGTAGTCATAAATTGACTTTCCTGGATGGTGGGTAGGATCGTTCGAATAGTTTCCATTTTGAACGATGGTACCCTGAGAAATTTGTTTAGGATCTTCAGATCAAACTGGTCTTAATGTTCCCTCTTTTTTGGGAACTATGAACAGATTGGAATAAAATCCCATTCCTTGTTCTCTTATTGGAACTGGATGTATCACTCCCATCTTTAACTGGTCTTCTACACAATGTAAGAATGCCTGTCTCTTTATTTGGTTTGAAGATAAGTGAGACCTGTGGAACCTTCCCCTTGGGGGTAGTTCCTTGAATTCCAGGAGATAACCTTGAGAAACTATTTCTAGCGCCCAAGGATCCTGAACATCTCTTGCCCAAGCCTGAGCAAAGAGAGAGAGTCTGCCCCCCACTAGATTCGGTCCCGGATCGGGGGCTATCCCTTCATGCTGTTTTGGTAGCAGTGGTAGGCTTCTTGGCCTGCTTACCCTTGTTCCAGCCTTGCATTGGTTTCCAGGCTGGTTTGGGTTGTGAAGTATTATCCTCTTGCTTAGAGGATGCAGAATTAGAGGCTGGTCCGTTTCTGCGAAAGGGACGAAAATTAGGCTTATTTTTAGCCTTAAAAGACCTATCCTGTGGGAGGGCGTGGCCCTTTCCCCCAGTGATGTCTGAAATAATCTCTTTCAAATCTGGTCCAAATAATGTTTTACCTTTGAAAGGAATGTTAAGCAATTTTGTCTTGGAAGACACATCCGCTGACCAAGACTTTAGCCAAAGCGCTCTGCGCGCCACGATAGCAAACCCTGAATTTTTCGCCGCTAATCTAGCTAATTGCAAAGCGGCATCTAAAACAAAAGAGTTAGCCAATTTAAGTGCTTGAACTCTGTCCATAACCTCCTCATACGAAGATTCTTTACTGAGCGACTTTTCTAGTTCCTCGAACCAGAAACACGCTGCCGTAGTGACAGGAACAATGCATGAAATTGGTTGTAGAAGGTAACCTTGCTGTACAAAAATCTTTTTAAGCAAACCCTCTAATTTTTTATCCATAGGATCTTTGAAAGCACAACTATCTTCGATAGGAATAGTAGTGCGTTTGTTTAGAGTAGAAACCGCCCCCTCGACCTTGGGGACTGTCTGCCATAAGTCCTTTCTGGGGTCGACTATAGGAAATAATTTCTTAAATATAGGGGGGGGAACAAAAGGTATGCCGGGCTTTTCCCACTCTTTATTTACTATGTCCGCCACCCGCTTGGGTATAGGAAAAGCATCGGGGGGCACCGGAACCTCTAGGAACTTGTCCATCTTACATAATTTCTCTGGAATGACCAAATTGTCACAATCATCCAGAGTAGATAACACCTCCTTAAGCAGTGCGCGGAGATGTTCTAATTTAAATTTAAATGTCACAACATCAGGTTCAGCTTGATGAGAAATTTTTCCTGAATCTGAGATTTCTCCATCAGACAAAACCTCCCTCATGGCCCCTTGAGATTGGTGTGAGGGTATGTCAGAACAGTTATCATCAGCGCCCTCTTGCTCTTCAGTGTTTAAAACAGAGCAATCGCGCTTTCTCTGATAAGTAGGCATTTTGGATAAAAGATTTGCTATGGAGTTATCCATTACAGCCGTTAATTGTTGCATGGTAATAAGTATTGGCGCACTAGATGTACTAGGGGCCTCCTGTGTGGGCAAAACTGGTGTAGACACAGTAGGGGATGATGTAGTATCATGTTTACTCCCCTCATTTGAGGAATCATCTTGGGCAATATCATTATCTGTGGCATTACTGTCCTTACTTTGTTTGGACACTATGGCACAATTATCACATAAATTTAAATGGGGAGACACATTGGCTTTCATACATATAGAACATAGCTTATCTGATGGTACAGACATGTTAAACAGGCTTAAACTTGTCAACAAAGCACAAAAAACGTTTTAAAATAAAACCGTTACTGTCACTTTAAATTTCAAACTGAAAACACTTTATTACTGAATATGTGAAAAAGTATGAAGGAATTGTTCGAAAATTACCAAAATTTCACCACAGTGTCTTAAGGCATTAAAAGTATTGCACACCAAATTTCAGAGCTTTAACCCTTAAAATAACGGAACCGGAGCCATTTTTAAATTTAACCCCTATACAGTCCCAGCTATATGCTTTGCTGAGACCCAACCAAGCCCAGAGGGGAATACGATACCAAATGACGCCTTCTAGAAGCTTTTTTAGTGATTCTTAGATCCTCACACATGCATCTGCATGCCTTGCTCTCCAAAAACAACTGCGCAGTAATGGCGCGAAAATGAGGCTCAGTCTATAACTAGAAAGGCCCCCAGACTAAAAAAGGTGTCCAACACAGTGCCTGCCGTTTTTTAAACGTTCCCCAACATTATAATGCCAATTATTAGCTAGAATCTGCATAATATGCCCCAATAAAGCAATCGTTTTAGTCCATAAAAATGTCTACCAGTTTTTAAGCCCTTTTTTAAGCCCTTTATTCTTTTATGTTTGACTAAGAAAATGGCTTACCGGTCCCCATGAGGGGAAATGACAGCCTTCCAGCATTACACAGTCTTGTTAGAAAAATGGCTAGTCATACCTTAAGCAGAAAAGTCTGCTAACTGTTTCCCCCAACTGAAGTTATTTCATCTCAACAGTCCTGTGTGGAAACAGCAATCGATTTTAGTTACTGTCTGCTAAAATCATCTTCCTCTTACAAACAGAAATCTTCATTTCAGAGTAAATAGTACATACCAGCACTATTTTAAAATAACAAACACTTGATAGAAGAATAAAAACTACATTTAAACACCAAAAAACTCTTAACCATCTCCGTGGAGATGTTGCCTGTGCAACGGCAAAGAGAATGACTGGGGTGGGCGGAGCCTAGGAGGGATCATGTGACCAGCTTTGCTGGGACTCTTTGCCATTTCCTGTTGGGGAAGAGAATATCCCACAAGTAAGGATGACGCCGTGGACCGGACACACCAATGTTGGAGAAATATGTTTTAATATTCATTTTTATAGGTACTATATATATATATATATATATATATTACACACACACAGTATATATGTTTTAATATTCATTTTTATAGGTACTATATATATATATAAATATATATATATATATATATAACACACACACAGTATATATGTTTTAATATTCATTTTTATAGGTACAATATATATATATATATATATATATATATATAACACACACACAGTATATATGTTTTAATATTCATTTTTATAGGTACTATATATATATATATATATATATATTACACACACACAGTATATATGTTTTAATATTCATTTTTATAGGTACTATATATATATATATATATATATATTACACACACACAGTATATATGTTTTAATATTCATTTTTATAGGTACTATATATATATATATATATATATATATATATATATTACACACACACAGTATATATGTTTTAATATTCATTTTTATAGGTACTATATATATATATATATATATATATAGCACACACAGTATATATGTTTTAATATTCATTTTTATAGGTACTATATATATATATATATATATATATATATTACACACACACAGTATATATGTTTTAATATTCATTTTTATAGGTACTATATATATATATATATATATATATAACACACACACAGTATATATGTTTTAATATTCATTTTTATAGGTACTATATATATATATATATATATATATATATATATATATATATATTACACACACACAGTATATATGTTTTAATATTCATTTTTATAGGTACTATATATATATATATATATATATATATATATATATATATATATATAACACACACACAGTATATATGTTTTAATATTCATTTTTATAGGTACTATATATATATATATATATATATATATATATTACACACAGTATATATGTTTTAATATTCATTTTTATAGGTACTATATATATATATATATTACACACAGTATATATGTTTTAATATTCATTTTATAGGTACTATATATATATATATATATATATATATATATTACACACACACAGTATATATGTTTTAATATTCATTTTTATAGGTACTATATATATATATATATATATATATATATATATATTACACACACACAGTATATATGTTTTAATATTAATTTTTATAGGTACTATATATATATATAACACAATTTATGCTTACCTGATAAATTTATTTCTCTTGTAGTGTATCCAGTCCACGGATTCATCCATTACTTGTGGGATATTCTCCTTCCCAATAGGAAGTTGCAAGAGGACACCCACAGCAGAGCTGCTATATAGCTCCTCCCCCAACTGCCATATCCAGTCATTCGACCGAAACAAGCCGAGAAAGGAGAAACCATAGGGTGCAATGGTGACTGTAGTTTAAATCTAAATTTTGACCTGCCTTAAACTGACAGGGCGGGCCGTGGACTGGATACACCACAAGAGAAATAAATTTATCAGGTAAGCATAAATTGTGTTTTCTCTTGTAAGGTGTATCCAGTCCACGGATCATCCATTACTTGTGGGATACCAATACCAAAGCTAAAGTACACGGATGAAGGGAGGGACAAGGTAGGTACTTAAACGGAAGGTACCACTGCCTGTAGAACCTTTCTCCCAAAAATAGCCTCCGAAGAAGCAAAAGTATCAAATTTGTAGAATTTTGAAAAAGTATGAAGCGAAGACCAAGTCGCCGCCTTGCAAATCTGTTCAACAGAAGCCTCATTTTTAAAGGCCCAAGTGGAAGCCACAGCTCTAGTAGAATGAGCTGTAATCCTTTCAGGGGGCTGCTGTCCAGCAGTCTCATAGGCTAAGCGTATTACGCTTCTTAGCCAAAAAGAAAGAGAGGTTGCCGAAGCCGTTTGACCTCTCCTCTGTCCAGAGTAAACAACAAACAAAGCAGATGTTTGACGAAAATCTTTAGTAGCTTGTAAGTAAAACTTTAAAGCACGGACTACATCCAGATTATGTAAAAGACGTTCCTTCTTTGAAGAAGGATTAGGGCACAATGATGGAACAACAATCTCTTGATTGATATTCTTAGTAGATACCACCTTAGGCAAAACCCAGGCTTTGTACGCAGAACTACCTTATCTGCATGGAAGATCAGATAAGGAGAATCACATTGTAAAGCAGATAACTCGGAGACTCTACGAGCTGAGGAAATAGCCATCAAAAAAGAACTTTCCAAGATAAAAGTTTAATATCTATGGAATGAAGAGGTTCAAACGGAACCCCTTGAAGAACTTTAAGAACCAAGTTTAAGCTCCATGGCGGAGCAACAGGTTTAAACACAGGCTTGATTCTAACCAAAGCCTGACAAAATGCCTGAACGTCTGGAACATCTACCAGACGCTTGTGCAAAAGAATAGACAGAGCAGAAATCTGTCCCTTTAAAGAACTAGCTGATAATCCTTTTTCCAAACCCTCTTGGAGAAAAGACAATATCCTGGGAATCCTAACCTTACTCCATGAGTAATTCTTGGATTCACACCAATAAAGATATTTACGCCATATCTTATGGTAGATTTTCCTGGTGACAGGCTTTCTTGCCTGTATTAGGGTATCAATGACTGACTCGGAGAAGCCACGCTTTGATAAAGTCAAGCGTTCAATCTCCATGCAGTCAGTCTCAGAGAAATTAGATTTGGATGATTGAAAGGACCTTGTAGTAGAAGGTCTTGTCTCAAAGGCAGAGTACAAGGTGAAAAGGATGACATGTCCACTAGGTCTGCATACCAGGTCCTGCGTGGCCATGCAGGTGCTATCAAGATCACCAATGCTCTCTCCTGTCGAGGGAGCAGAGGAAACGGTGGAAACACATAAGCCAGGTTGAAAGACCAAGGCTCTGCCAGAGCATCTATCAGCGTTGCTTCTGGGTCCCTGGACCTGGATCCGTAACAAGGAAGCTTGGCGCTCTGGCGAGACGCCATGAGATCCAGTTCTGGTTTGCCCCAACGATGAATCAATTGAGCAAACACCTCCGGATGGAGTTCCCACTCCCCGGATGAAAAGTCTGATGACTTAGAAAATCCGGCCTCCCAGTTCTCCACACCTGGGATATGGATCGCTGAGAGGTGGCAAGAGTGTCTCTCTGCCCAGCGAATTATCTTGGAGACTTCTAACATCACTAGGGAACTCCTTGTTCCCCCTTGATGGTTGATGTAAGCCACAGTCGTGATGTTGTCCGACTGAAATCTGATGAACCTCAGGGTTGATAACTGAGGCCAAGCTTGAAGAGCATTGAATATCGCTCTCAATTCCAGAATATTTATTGGAAGGAGTTTCTCCTCCTGAGTCCATGATCCCAGAGCCTTCAGGGAGTTCCAGACTGCACCCCAACCTAGAAGGCTGGCATCTGTCGTTAAATTGTCCAATCTGGCCTGTGAAAGGTCATACCTTTGGACAGGTGGACCCGAGATAGCCACCAGAGAAGAGAATCTCTGGTCTCTTGATCCAGATTTAGTAGAGGGGACAAATCTGTGTAATCCCCATTCCACTGACTGAGCATGCATAGTTGCAGCGGTCTGAGATGTAGGTGCGCAAACGGAACTATGTCCATTGCCGCTACCATTAAGCCGATTACCTCCATGCACTGAGCCACTGAAGGGCGCGGAATAGAATGGAGAACACAGCAAGAATTTAGAAGTTTTGATAACCTGGACTCCGTCAGGTAAATTTTCATTTCTACAGAATCTATCAGAGTCCCTAGGAAAGAGACTCTTGTGAGTGGGGATAGAGAACTCTTTTCCTCGTTCACTTTCCACCCGTGCAACCTCAGAAATGCCAGAAATATGTCCGTATGGAACTTGGCAATTTGGAAATTTGACGCCTGTATCAGGATGTCATCTAGATAAGGGGCCACTGCTATGCCCCGCGGCCTTAGGACCGCCAGAAGCGCCGCCAGAACCTTCGTAAAAATTCTTGGGGCTGTAGCTAACCCGAAGGGAAGAGCCACAAACTGGTAATGCCTGTCCAGAAAGGCAAACCTTAGGAACCGATGATGATCTTTGTGTATCGGAATGTGAAGGTAAGCATCCTTTAGATCCACCGTAGTTATATATTGACCCTCCTAGATGATAGGTAGGATGGTCCGAATAGTTTCCATTTTGAATGATGGAACTCTGAGGAATTTGTTTAAGATCTTTAGATCCAAGATTGGTCTCAAGGTTCCCTCTTTTTTGGGAACCACAAACAGATTTGAGTAAAATCCCTGTCCCTGTTCCTCCTTTGGAACTGGATGGATCACTCCCATAACTAGGAGGTCTTGCACACAGTGTAAGAATGCCTCTTTCTTTATCTGGTTGACAGATAATCGTTAAAGGTGAAATCTCCCTTGTGGAGGAGAAGCCTTGAAGTCCAGAAGATACCCCTGAGATATAATCTCCAACGCCCAGGGATCCTGAACATCTCTTGCCCACGCCTGGGCGAAGAGAGAAAGTCTGCCCCCTACTAGATCCGTTACCAGATAGGGGGCCAGTCCTTCATGCAGTCTTAGAGGCAGCAGCAGGCTTTTTGGCCTGCTTGCCTTTGTTCCAGGACTGGTTAGGTTTCCAGGCCGTCTTGGACTGAGCAAAAGTTCCCTCTTGTTTTGTAGCAGAGGAAGTTGATGCTGAATATCAAAAACAAAAACAGGTTTCCAGAGGGTCTGAACTCAGAGTTTGATTTAATCAATTTTTGGTAGCTGCACCTCCTCACCTCTATGCCCAGTCCCTAGCCATTTAACAAACCCACCCCCTCCCCCCACTCGATTCCTATTTCTTCTCCCAACTCACCCTTTCCTCCCCCCCCCACCATTCCCCCTTCCCCCCCCCCCCTCCACCACCTCTCTCTCATTTCCTTTCTTCTCTTCTACACACTCCTCCCCTTTCTCCCCCCTTACACTAACCCCCCCTCCCCCCCACCCCCTCCCCCTTCCTCTTTCACCCTCTTTCCATACACAATCCCCCTCTTTCAACCCCCTCACTCCCCCTATCCCAATTCTTCCTCATACCCCTACAGCCCACCCATTCTTCTTTTCCTCCCTGCTAACCCTACACATCATACCCATCCACCACCCTGTTCCTTATAGTACATCCTAAACATATTATGAATACACACATCAGAGGATGTATTAAAATACAGCATTTCATCATATGTTGGTTTTCAGGTTTAAGTGTAATGTCTAAATGGCTATAATGAGGAATCAGGGAAAAAAGTATCTCAATATTTATTCATATTTTATTCATAGAGCAGATTCATTGTCGAAACTGTAACGAAGGAAAGGATTATTTTAAACATTAAACTTTATATAGATAAAAGCTGCAGATCCACTACAGTGAACTTCCTCGTATAATACAGTGAGGTATTCACCTTAACGAGGAGCACAGCAAGATTTTAGGTCAAATTTATTTAGCAGCACCTTCAAGGGACAAAAGGATCTCAGATTAGTTGAGGGCAGTTTGTTAGAGCAGTACCAGTAGCGATTCCGCTATCCGTACAATAAGGAATAGGGCTCTTCACACACACCTTCCTTCACGCACACAATTCAAGAAGTAGGCGTAGTCCCGTTATAGAAGCTGAGGGGAACACTAGCCTATAGGGCGCTGCAGGAGGTGTGACATATACGTCATGTTAGTCAACATATATACACACACTCCATGCAGCTGAAATCTGATCCGTTGCAATGAGGATTCATACTTTATATGGCAGTGAGTGGCTATGGACCGAGGCAGTCTTAGGTTTCTTTCTTTTCATTGACGCAGTGACGGTCAAAGAACGCAAGATACTTGTGAGCATATTAGTCACAGAGATATGTACATATACAAAAGTAATCTACTAAATTGTTATACAAACCAAATGTCTGATTAGATTTACAACACTTATATGTTTTATAACTTGAACAGAGGTGGGGATGAGCAGTTTTATGCTAATTGGTGTGACAGCAATGGAAAGTTTACAGTTAAAACTTTATGAGGGCTGAACCGACATCGCCACATCTGACAGCAGTGATGTCAGTAGGAAATTCAGGTGTCTGGTTACATTGAATGTTTTTATTGGTTAACGATTAGAAAGGTGTGAATTCCACACCCAATTGAAACACAGAGGTGGGTTTTTAAGTTGTGAACTTACAAACACTTTTTAAGCAGGCTAGGATTAAGGCAGGCGCCGAAACCGGTCAGCCTTTTTGCTCTCTGTATTTCATTTATATTTTCACAAACACTCTTACCCTGGGGTTAATTAACCCTTTTTGTTAAATAATAAATTTTGTTTTTCACATGCTTCTTGGTGCTCCAAACTGTTTTTGTTTTTGATATTCAACTAGTTTGGCCATTGTGAGCACACTAAGCAGGTTTAAATACCATTAATATTCCCTACTGCGGAGGTACAGCAATTCCCAGCTTGGGCACTCACCAGTTGCAAATAGGAGCCTTATAACAAGGATCAAGCTAACAGCACCACAAGGAAACGAGAGGAAATAATAACCTGAAAAAGGACTGTGGTGAGTCTTTTGAGACACATATATAAGTGACATTATTATACAGCATTGGTGAGTTTTATATATAAAAAAGCACTTTTACTTCAACACAGCAATTGTCAGGGGAGATTGGGGTTGACCCACTGACATAGCATGACCACAAACTTTCGTCTGTTCAACCAAGCTGGTTGTGTAATGTGATTCATTATATTTATATATGAAATTATATACTGCGTATACACCCAACCTAAGCACCCCCATTTTTCTTTGACTGTTTTGAGCGTTAGCTTGAGCTGTGGCCGAGCTCAGGGTGTGGTACGCGATTGATATATAAATTTTTTGCTTATTACTCCGCAATAAAGGGCATGCAGGGTGAGAGTGTTATGTCCAGGACACCATTTTTGTTTTCCCTACGCACAGCTGAAGAGAGAGAAACAGCAGCCTGGGACTGCAATCAAATCTTCTCGCTTAATAAAACTAATTATAGCCTGATTAATCTTTTTGAAGAAGTAGAATTCCTCCTCATAAAAGAAGATCAATTAAAATGGGATGTGAATACGTTGAATAAATATCTCGAGCAAGGCCTGGTACCTAGAGGTTTGAGATTGAATAAATTTCCAACTTTTATCACAGATGATAAATCTTTTATTGAGAGGTCGAATGACCATCTAACGCAGTGTTCATTCAAGTTAATGAAATTGATTTGTGAATTTAAGTTAAAGGCCATTGAGGATCTTGGCACCAAAATTAAGGAATTACAGGACGAACTCAATAAGAGAAGTGAGGAACCAAGCTTCTTGAAATTTGATGCCACTTTACAAAGAGTATTGGCAGAAGCCAAATCTGTGTTATTAGAAGCAAAACGCACGTAATATCTACGAGATCTACAAGATTATAATTTGAATAGAGTCTACGGGGGCTACTTATCAAGCCGTCTACTTTTCTGGCTTCGCCGGCCCAATACGTCCGCCTAAGCTCGCCTACCTTCGCCGCCGCGGACCTTGAATACGTTCGCCTAAGTTATCAAATAAAGCTGTCAAAAAGCCGCGGGGCGATGAGCAGCGGACTGTGACAGTTATCACTCATCCGATCTCGCTGCCCTTCGGCTTTTTCCCAGCTTTATTGCTAGCCTGTCACTAAGCACTCACATTAAACTACACTGTTCTACCCCCTATACCGGCGCCCCCGGAGCCCCCCGCAACTAAATAAAGTTACTAACCCCTAAACCGCCGCTCCTAGACCCCGCCGCAAGTCTTATAAATGTATTAACCCCTAAACCGCCGCTCCTAGACCCCGCCGCAAGTCTTATAAATGTATTAACCCCTAAACCGCCGCTCCCGGACACCGCTGCCACCTACATTATACCTAGTAACCCCTATCCTGCCCCCCTATACCGTCGCCCTCTATTATAAAATTATTAACCCCTATCCTGCTGATCCCGCACCTCTCCGCAACTAAATAAATAGTTTAACCCCTAAACCGCCGCTCCATGAACCCGCCGCAACCTATAATAAATTTATTAACCCCTATCCTGCCCCCCACTACGCCGCCGCCACTGTAATAAAATGATTAACCCCTAAACCTAAGTCTAACCCTAACCATAACGCCCCCCTAACTTAAATATTAATTAAATAAATCTAAATAAATTAACTCTTATTAACTAAATGAATCCTATTTAAAACTAAATACTTACCTTTAAAATAAACCCTAATATAGCTACAATATAAATAATAATTATATTCTAGCTATCTTAGGATTTATTTTTATTTTACAGGTACCTTTCAATTTATTTTAACCATGTACAATAGCTATTAAATAGTTATTAACTATTTAATAGCTTACCTAGCTAAAATAAAGAGAAATGTACCTGTGAAATAAATCCTAACCTAAGTTACAATTACACCTAACACTACACTATACTTTAATAAATTATTCCTATTTAAAAATAAATACTTACCTGTAAAATAAACCCTAAGATAGCTACAATGTAATTAATAATTATATTATAGCTATCTTAGGATTTATATTTATTTTACAGGTAACTTTGTATTTATTTTAGCTAGTTAGAATAGTTATTAAATAGTTATTAACTATTTAATAACTACCTAGCTAAAAGAAATACAAAATTACCTGTAAAATAAATCCTAACTTAAGTTACAATTAAACCTAATACTACACTATCATTAAATTAACTAAATAAACTACCTACAAAGAACTACAATGAAATACAATTACATAAACTAACTAAAGTACAAAAAATAAAAAAAGCTAAGTTACAAAAAATAAAAAATTAAGTTACAAACATGTTAAAAATATTACAACAATTTTAAGCTACTTACACCTAATCTAAGCCCCCTAATAAAATAACAAACCCCCCCAAAATAAAACAAATCCCTACCCTATTCTAAATTACATAAATTTCAAAGCTCTTTTACCTTACCAGCCCTTACAAGGGCCATTTGTGGGGGCATGCCCCAAAAAGTTCAGCTCTTTTGCCTGTAAAATAAAAATACAACCCCCCCCCCAACATTAAAACCCACCACCCACATACCCCTAATCTAACCCAAACCCCCCTTACAAAAACCTAACACTAATCCCCTGAAGATCATCCTACCTTGAGTCGTCTTCACTCAGCCGAGCCACCGATGGAACTGAAGAGGACATCCGGAGCGGAAGAAGTTAATCCTCCAAGCGGCGCTGAAGAAATCTTCGATCCGGCCGATGTCATCTTCAAAGAGGCGCTGAAGAGGTCTTCTATCCGGGCGAAGTCATCTTCCAAGCCGGGTCTTCAATCTTCCTTCCGCCGACGCGGAACCACCTTCTTCACCGACGGACTACGACGAATGACGGCTCCTTTAAGGGACGTCATCCAAGATGGCGTCCCCTCAATTCCGATTGGCTGATAGGATTCTATCAGCCAATCGGAATTAAGGTAGGAAAATCTGATTGGCTGATGGAATCAGCCAATCAGATTGAGCTCGCATTCTATTGGCTGTTCCGATCAGCCAATAGAATGCGAGCTCAATCTGATTGGCTGATTGGATCAGCCAATCGGATTGAACTTGAATCTGATTGGCTGATTCCATCAGCCAATCAGATTTTCCTACCTTAATTCCGATTGGCTGATAGAATCCTATCAGCCAATCGGAATTGAGGGGACGCCATCTTGGATGACGTCCCTTAAAGGAGCCGTCATTCGTCGTAGTCCGTCGGTGAAGAAGGTGGTTCCGCGTCGGCGGAAGGAAGATTGAAGACCCGGCTTGGAAGATGACTTCGCCCGGATAGAAGACCTCTTCAGCGCCTCTTTGAAGATGACATCGGCCGGATCGAAGACTTCTTCAGCGCCGCCTGGATGATGACTTCATCGGATGGAAGATTTCTTCAGCGCCGCTTGGAGGATTAACTTCTTCCGCTCCGGATGTCCTCTTCAGTTCCATCGGTGGCTCGGCTGAGTGAAGACGACTCAAGGTAGGATGATCTTCAGGGGATTAGTGTTAGGTTTTTGTAAGGGGGGTTTGGGTTAGATTAGGGGTATGTGGGTGGTGGGTTTTAATGTTGGGGGGGGTTGTATTTTTATTTTACAGGCAAAAGAGCTGAACTTTTTGGGGCATGCCCCCACAAATGGCCCTTTTAAGGGCTGGTAAGGTAAAAGAGCTTTGAAATTTATGTAATTTAGAATAGGGTAGGGATTTGTTTTATTTTGGGGGGGTTTGTTATTTTATTAGGGGGCTTAGATTAGGTGTAAGTAGCTTAAAATTGTTGTAATATTTTTAACATGTTTGTAACTTAATTTTTTATTTTTTGTAACTTAGCTTTTTTTATTTTTTGTACTTTAGTTAGTTTATGTAATTGTATTTCATTGTAGTTCTTTGTAGGTAGTTTATTTAGTTAATTTAATGATAGTGTAGTATTAGGTTTAATTGTAACTTAAGTTAGGATTTATTTTACAGGTAATTTTGTATTTCTTTTAGCTAGGTAGTTATTAAATAGTTAATAACTATTTAATAACTATTCTAACTAGCTAAAATAAATACAAAGTTACCTGTAAAATAAATATAAATCCTAAGATAGCTATAATATAATTATTAATTACATTGTAGCTATCTTAGGGTTTATTTTACAGGTAAGTATTTATTTTTAAATAGGAATAATTTATTAAAGTATAGTGTAGTGTTAGGTGTAATTGTAACTTAGGTTAGGATTTATTTCACAGGTACATTTCTCTTTATTTTAGCTAGGTAAGCTATTAAATAGTTAATAACTATTTAATAGCTATTGTACATGGTTAAAATAAATTGAAAGGTACCTGTAAAATAAAAATAAATCCTAAGATAGCTACAATATAATTATTATTTATATTGTAGCTATATTAGGGTTTATTTTAAGGTAAGTATTTAGTTTTAAATAGGATTCATTTAGTTAATAAGAGTTAATTTATTTAGATTTATTTAATTAATATTTAAGTTAGGGGGCGTTAGGGTTAGGTTTAGGGGTTAATCATTTTATTACAGTGGCGGCGGCGTAGTGGGGGGCAGGATAGGGGTTAATAAATTTATTATAGGTGGCGACGGTGTAGGGGGGGCAGGATAGGGGTTAATACATTTAATATAGGTTGCGGCGGGTTCAGGGAGCGGCGGGTTAGGGGTTAATACATTTATTATAGTTGCGGTGGGCTCCGGGAGCGGCGGTTTAGGGGTTAATATGTATAGAGTAGCTTGCGGTGGGCTCCGGGAGCGGCGGTTTAGGGGGTAATAACTTTATTTAGTTGCGGCGGTGTAGGGGGGGTCAGATTAGTGGTGTTTAGACTCGGGGTACATGTTAGGGTGTTAGGTGTAGACAGCTCCCATAGAAATCAATGGGATGTCTGTCAGCAGCGAACTTGTACTTTCGCTATGGTCAGACTCCCATTGATTCCTATGGGATCCGCCGCCTCCAGGCTGGCGCTTTGAAAACCAGGTACGCTGGGCCGTAAAAGTGCCGAGCGTACCTGCTAGTTTTTTGATAGCTAGCAAAAGTAGTGAGAATGTGCCGCACTTGTGTGCGGAACATCTGGAGTGACGTAAGAATCGATCTGTGTCGGACTGAGTCCGGCGGATCGAAGCTGACGTCACAAAATTCTACTTTTGCCGGTCTCGAGCCTTTGATAACTAAGGCGTATCAGCCTCGCCACAAATACGCTGCGGAATACGCAGCGTATTTGAGGTTGACGGCTTGATAACTACCCCCCTACGTCTGGAATAGGAGGGATGGTTTTGCCCTAAGAAAGGAACAAAATAAACAAACCCCATTTTACAACAGGGGCAGAAGGGGCAACAGATCTAGGGCAAATAGAGACAGACGAGTGAATTTTCAAGAGAGTGAGGGAGAATCCTGGGATGAAGGCACCTCCTCAGGAGAAGATCAAGTAGGACAGGAAGCCACGGTAAGACCGAAAGAAGGTTCTAATCGGCTCCCCCCGATCCTGAAAAACAAGGGGCAAGGCTCAGCACCAACTTCTTCACACTACAGGGAAGAACTGGCACAACCAAGAACAAGCCAAGGGCCCTTAGGAGAAACTGAAAGATCCCAAATTGAGCAGGTTTTTCAGGTACCCCCAAGAACATCAGAAGGGGGGGGAAGAGACATTCCAGAGCATTATCAGCAGCCGAGGGAACAAAGAAGATACCCCCAAAGAAGAGGACGAATGAGGGGCAACTACAGGGACTAAATGTTATTAATTTGTCATGTTATGTATTAAATAAATCTGAATTGGAGGTTCTTAGCTTAGGTTTAACCTTTGTACCTACCATGGACTTCAACCTATTCAAGACCCTTTTGGACGTCAACAAAATGATACGCAATATGACCCTAAAGAAGCATTTCAAGTTGGAAACGAGGGAGTCCCACGAATCGGATGAGAGTCCACGTTCCATTGACAATGAGATAGCGAGTGGGGATTGTAGTACAGCTATGAATTTTCAGGAACTCTGTGAGGTTAGGGTTCTGGAATCTCTCCAAGGGGAGATAGAAGAGGAAGGGGCTAGGAGCCTAATTACTCCAAAATTAAAGAGCAAATATTCATTTTACCCCCTACAGAGCAGGGGTCCCCTCTTGGAGAAATTCCAAAAAAGAGTAGAAAGTGATCTAGTCAGACTCAAATGTCCAGGGGAGACCAATTGTCAGCGGGATTGGCTCACTTACTGAACACCTTTCAGAATGGCTGGATGACATTCTACAGCCAATGGTAAACACCCTTTGGAGCTTTTTAGCTGACACAAAACATGTCCTCAATTTACTTACTGAAGTAACTTGGCAAAGCAATTATTATTGGCTAACTGTAGATGTCAAGTCTCTTTATTCAACGATACCTCACAAGAAAGGACTCGAGGCTTTAGAATTCTTTCTCTCTAGGAGGTACACAGGGAATCAGGCATTTATTGAGTATGTTATAAGAGTAACCAAGTTTCTTCTTACCCACAACTATTTCCTGTTTGAGGGGGAGTTCTTTCTCCAGAGGCGTGGGACGGCAATGGGGGCCAAGTTTGCCCCCTCTTACGCCAACCTATTTATGGGTTGGTGGGAGCTCTCCCACATCTTTGGAGAGCGAAACCCCTTCAGGCAGGAGATAGTGTGGTACAGACGGTTCATAGACGACCTGCTTTTCATCTGGAAGGGATCGAGAGATGATCTAGAAGAGTTTATCAAGGGTTTAAACCAAAATACGGTAGGGATCAGTTTCACTTCAGATGTTCAGGAACATACAGTCAACTTTCTAGATATCACACTGAAGGGCCAGGCAGGTCACAAAATTAGGACTGAAACTTATCGAAAACCGATCTCAGGTAACTCACTCCTACATGCAACAAGCTGCCATCCAAAGAGGGTTTTCAAAGGGGTAGCGAGAGGGCAATTCATACGCTTAAGAAGAAATTGCACTAGTCAACATATATATGAGAAACAAGCGGATGAACTAACAACTAGGTTGTTAGAAAGAGGCTACCAAAGGTCAGTAGTTACCAAGGAAAGAAATTTGGTTAATAGATTGGACAGGGCAAAGCTACTTGAACAATCTAGAAGCAAGCTTAAGAACAAAAACAGGAATATGAGAAAAGATAGGAAATGGTGGGAACTAAATGAAGGTAGCAAAATCCTGTTTACAACTGACTATTCACGGCAGTACCACCAGATATGCCAGATAATTAAAAACAACTATCAACTTCTGTTGGCTGATGACGCATTAAAAGATATAGTGAATGAAGGTATACGATTCGCTTACAAAAGGAATCGTACGATAGGAAACATAATAGCCCCCACTAAACTGAAACAGGAGGAAACCAGTGGCTCAACCTGGTTAAGACTGAATGGTACATATAGATGCAACTTTCTTTCCTGTAAGGAGTGTGAAAGAGTGGTAGTGGGAGACTCATTTAGGTCCTTAGTCACGGGTGAAACCTTCCAAAAGAGACTGTGCTTAAATTGCCGGTCAAATTTCGTGGTATATTTAATATCATGTACACATTGTGCCCTCCAATATGTAGGTCTAACGACCAGGGAGGCACGAGTTAGAATAAAGGAACATCTGGCGGATATAAGAGCAGGTGAGCTAACAACGCCTCTGATCAATCACTTTTCTGTGATACACCAAAAAGACCCCAGATACTTTACGTGGACTATCATTGAGAAGGTCCCTGTACAGAACAGAGGGCTTGATAGAACCCATAAACTGGGAGAGAGGGAGGCCTTCTGGATCTTTCGGTTAAGAACTAGGTTTCCAGAGGGTCTGAACTCAGAGTTTGATTTAATCAATTTTTGGTAGCTGCACCTCCTCACCTCTATGCCCAGTCCCTAGCCATTTAACAAACCCACCCCCTCCCCCCACTCGATTCCTATTTCTTCTCCCAACTCACCCTTTCCTCCCCCCCCCCACCATTCCCCCTTCCCCCCCCCCCTCCACCACCTCTCTCTCATTTCCTTTCTTCTCTTCTACACACTCCTCCCCTTTCTCCCCCCTTACACTAACCCCCCCTCCCCCCCACCCCCCCCCCCCTTCCTCTTTCACCCTCTTTCCATACACAATCCCCCTCTTTCAACCCCCTCACTCCCCCTATCCCAATTCTTCCTCATACCCCTACAGCCCACCCATTCTTCTTTTCCTCCCTGCTAACCCTACACATCATACCCATCCACCACCCTGTTCCTTATAGTACATCCTAAACATATTATGAATACACACATCAGAGGATGTATTAAAATACAGCATTTCATCATATGTTGGTTTTCAGGTTTAAGTGTAATGTCTAAATGGCTATAATGAGGAATCAGGGAAAAAAGTATCTCAATATTTATTCATATTTTATTCATAGAGCAGATTCATTGTCGAAACTGTAACGAAGGAAAGGATTATTTTAAACATTAAACTTTATATAGATAAAAGCTGCAGATCCACTACAGTGAACTTCCTCATATAATACAGTGAGGTATTCACCTTAACGAGGAGCACAGCAAGATTTTAGGTCAAATTTATTTAGCAGCACCTTCAAGGGACAAAAGGATCTCAGATTAGTTGAGGGCAGTTTGTTAGAGCAGTACCAGTAGCGATTCCGCTATCCGTACAATAAGGAATAGGGCTCTTCACACACACCTTCCTTCACGCACACAATTCAAGAAGTAGGCGTAGTCCCGTTATAGAAGCTGAGGGGAACACTAGCCTATAGGGCGCTGCAGGAGGTGTGACATATACGTCATGTTAGTCAACATATATACACACACTCCATGCAGCTGAAATCTGATCCGTTGCAATGAGGATTCATACTTTATATGGCAGTGAGTGGCTATGGACCGAGGCAGTCTTAGGTTTCTTTCTTTTCATTGACGCAGTGACGGTCAAAGAACGCAAGATACTTGTGAGCATATTAGTCACAGAGATATGTACATATACAAAAGTAATCTACTAAATTGTTATACAAACCAAATGTCTGATTAGATTTACAACACTTATATGTTTTATAACTTGAACAGAGGTGGGGATGAGCAGTTTTATGCTAATTGGTGTGACAGCAATGGAAAGTTTACAGTTAAAACTTTATGAGGGCTGAACCGACATCGCCACATCTGACAGCAGTGATGTCAGTAGGAAATTCAGGTGTCTGGTTACATTGAATGTTTTTATTGGTTAACGATTAGAAAGGTGTGAATTCCACACCCAATTGAAACACAGAGGTGGGTTTTTAAGTTGTGAACTTACAAACACTTTTTAAGCAGGCTAGGATTAAGGCAGGCGCCGAAACCGGTCAGCCTTTTTGCTCTCTGTATTTCATTTATATTTTCACAAACACTCTTACCCTGGGGTTAATTAACCCTTTTTGTTAAATAATAAATTTTGTTTTTCACATGCTTCTTGGTGCTCCAAACTGTTTTTGTTTTTGATATTCAACTAGTTTGGCCATTGTGAGCACACTAAGCAGGTTTAAATACCATTAATATTCCCTACTGCGGAGGTACAGCAATTCCCAGCTTGGGCACTCACCAGTTGCAAATAGGAGCCTTATAACAAGGATCAAGCTAACAGCACCACAAGGAAACGAGAGGAAATAATAACCTGAAAAAGGACTGTGGTGAGTCTTTTGAGACACATATATAAGTGACATTATTATACAGCATTGGTGAGTTTTATATATAAAAAAGCACTTTTATTTCAACACAGCAATTGTCAGGGGAGATTGGGGTTGACCCACTGACATAGCATGACCACAAACTTTCGTCTGTTCAACCAAGCTGGTTGTGTAATGTGATTCATTATATTTATATATGAAATTATATACTGCGTATACACCCAACCTAAGCACCCCCATTTTTCTTTGAAGTTGATGCTGCACTTGTCTTGAAGTTTCGAAAGGCACGGAAATTAGACTGTTTGGCCCTTGATTTGGACCTGTCCTGAGGAAGGGCATGACGTTTACCTCCAGTAATGTCAGCAATAATTTCCTTCAAACCAGGCCCGAATAGGGTCTGCCCCTTGAAGGGAATGTTAAGTAGTTTAGACTTTGAAGTCACGTCAGCTGACCAAGATTTGAGCCATAGCGTCCTACGCGCCTGGATGGCAAATCCAGAATTCTTATCCGTTAGTTTAGTCAAATGAACAATGGCATCAGAAACAAAAGAATTAGCTAGCTTAAGTGCTCTAAGCTTGTTAAGTATGTCCTCCAAAGGAGTCGTTCTCTATAAAGCCTCTTCCAGAGACTCAAACCAGAACGCCGCAGCAGCAGTGACAGGAGCAATGCATGCAAGGGGCTGCAGGATAAAACCTTGTTGAATAAACATTTTCTTAAGGTAACCCTCTAATTTTTTATCCATAGGATCTGAAAAAGCACAACTGTCCTCGACGGGGTTAGTAGTACGCTTTGCTAAAGTAGAAACTGCTCCCTCCACCTTAGGGACCGTCTGCCATAAGTCCCATGTGGTGGAGTCTATGGGAAACATTTTTCTAAAAATAGGAGGGGGGAAAACGGCACACCGGGTCTATCCCACTCTTTATTAATAAGTTCTGTAAACCTTTTAGGTATTGGAAAAACCTCAGTACACACCGGCACTGCAAAGTATTTATCCAGTCTACACAATTTCTCTGGCACTGCAATGGTATCACAGTCATTCAGAGCAGCTAAAACCTCCCTAAGCAATACGCGGAGGTGTTCAAGCTTAAATTTAAATGTAGAAATATTAGAATCAGGTATCTTTCCTGAGTCATTAACATCACCCACTGACTGAAGCTCTCTTTCCTCAGCTTCTGCATATTGTGAGGCAGTATCAGACATGGCTCTTAAAGCGTCTGTATGCTCTGTATTACGCCTAACACCAGAGCTATCACGCTTTCCTCTAAATTCAGGTAGTCTGGCTAATACCGCTGACAGTGTATTATCCATGACTGCCGCCATGTCTTGTAAAGTAATCGCTATGGGCGTCCTTGATGTACTTGGCGTCATTTGAGCGTGAGTCCCTTGAGCGGGAGTCAAAGGGTCTGACACGTGGGAGAGTTAGTCGGCATAACTTCCCCCTGGTCAGAATCCTCTGGTGATTTTTTTTTAAAGATAAAAGCTGATCTTTATTGTTTAAAGTGAAATCAATACATTTAGTACACATTCTCATATGGGGTTCCACCATGGCTTTTAAACATAATGAACAAGGAGTTTCTTCTATGTCAGACATGTTTATACAGACTAGCAATGAGACTAGCAAGCTTGGAAAACACTTTAAATCAAGTTTACAAGCAAATATAAAAAATGGTACTGTGCCTTTAAGAGAAACAAATTTTGTCAAAATTTGAAAAACAGTGAAAAAAGGCAGTAATTCAAACAAATTTTTTTACAGTGTATGTAATAGGTTAGCAGAGCATTGCACCCACTTGCAAATGGATGATTAACCCCTTAATGCAAAAAAATGGATCAAAAAAACGAATTAAACGTTTTTTAAATGTCACAACCACTGCCACAGCTCAGCTGTGGCCCTACCTTCCTCAATAAACGACTTTTGAAGCCTTTAGAGCCCTTCAGAGATGTCCTATAGCATGCAGGGGACTGCTGAGGGAAGCTGAATGTCTCTGTCTGTACTGCGCAAAAAAGCGCTAAAATAGGCCCCTCCCACTCATACTACAACAGTGGAAAGCCTCAGGAAACTGTTTCTAGGGAAAAATCAAGCCAGCCATGTGGAAAAAACTAGGCCCCAAGTTTTATCACCAAAGCATATATAAAAACGATTAAACATGCCAGCAAACGTTTTATATTGCACATTTATAAGAGTATATATCTCTAATAGTAAGCCTGATACTAGTCGCTATTAAATCACTGTATTTAGGCTTAACTTACATTAATCCGGTATCAGCAGCATTTTCTAGCAATTCCATCCCTAGAAAAACGTAAAACTGCACATACCTCATTGCAGGATAACCTGCACGCCATTCTCCCTCTGAAGTTACCTCACTCCTCAGACATATGTGAGAACAGCAGTGGATCTTAGTTACTTCTGCTAAGATCATAGAAAATGCAGGCAGATTCTTCTTCTAAATGCTGCCTGAGATAAAATAGTACAACTCCGGTACCATTTAAAAATAATAAACTTTTGATTGAAGACAAAAACTAACTATATTTCACCACTTTCCTCTTACTACCTCCATCTTTGTTGAGAGTTGCAAGAGAATGACTGGGTATGGCAGTTGGGGAGGAGCTATATAGCAGCTCTGCTGTGGGTGTCCTCTTGCAACTTCCTGTTGGGAAGGAGAATATCCCACAAGTAATGGATGATCCGTGGACTGGATACACCTTACAAAAGAAATATATATATATATATATATATATATATATATATATATTACACACACACAGTATATATGTTTTAATATTCTTTTTATAGGTACTATATATATATATATATATATATATATATATATATATATACACACACGCAGTATATATGTTTTAATATTCATTTTTTATAGGTACTATATATATATATATATATATATATATATAGTGACGAATTGTAGTGATTTTTTGTTACTTTAATAACTTGGATATTAATTGATTTAAGTGATACGTATGGTGAAGTAACGTTTGAAATATGTACAATAAATATTTTATTCCATGATATAGGAGCTAGCTGTAGGCTTACATTGACTTCTTGACAATTATAGCACTAGGGATTTCAGCTAGAATTCGGCTGACTGTATTCAATCACAGCAGTACACAGGCAGGAGGTCGCCTTTAAGCGCATAGATCACCCTACCTGTGTGAAAGTTGAATCACTGTGCAGGTTATATTTTGACATTAAAACGCTTTTGGTTCTCTCAGCCCATATAGCCTTATTTTTTAACTCATTAGCTGGACTTCAGTAAGATGTATATGAAGTGGTTGTGACCTACCCACCCATAGCCGAGGTTCCAGCTATATTTTAATATGATTGTCCTGTAAAATTTGCATATAATCATATAAGATTAGAAACATTATCAGATGCACTGACAGAAATGTTATATATGTTATACAATGCAAATGTGGCAAACAGTACATGGGGGAATCTGAAAGACC